>NW_007252787.1:10559-21988 GCF_000164805.1 Carlito syrichta | reverse complement strand
AGTTGGAGTCTCACTCTGTCGCCCAGACTGGAGTGCAGTGGCCACTCCTGGCCACCACAGCCTCGATCTGCTGGACTCCGGTGATCCTTCTGCCTCAGCCTTCCAAGTAGCTGGAACTACAGGCGCCCACTACCACACCCAGCTAATTTTTTTTTTAATTGTAGAGATGAGATCTCACCAAGTTGCCCAGGTGGGTCTTGAACCCGTGGGCTCAGGCAATCCACTCACCTTCCAAGGCATGGGATTACAGGCTGAGCCACTGAGCCCAGCTCATATGTCTTCTTTTGAGAAGTATCTATTCATATATTTTGTCCATTTTGTAATAGGGCTTTGTTTTTCTTTTTGGCATGTTTGGGTTCCTTGTAGATCCTAGATATTTGGCCTTTGTCAGATATACAGTTGGTAAATATTTTTTTCCCATTCTGGGGGCTGTCTCACTGCTCTCTTGAGGGTTTCTTTGACTTTGCAGATGCTAGTCCATTTGGTGAGGTCCCACTTGTCTATCTTATCTCTTATGGCGTGGGTACTTGGAGTTTTGATCAGGAATTGATTACTAGTTTCAATTTTCATAAGTATGTCTCCTGCATTTTCATATAGTATTATGATAAATGTTGAGGGCCCATTTGTGAATGAGAACATGTGGTCCTCAGTTCTTTGTTTCTGTGATAGATCACTGAGTATGGTATACTCTATATCCATCCAAGTTGCTGGAAAGTGCATAATTATGTTCTTCTCTATGGCTGTGCAATATTCATTCTGTGTATATTACCGTATTGTGTTATCCAGTCCAGTTTCAATGGGCAGAACAGTTGGTTTCATGTTTTTGCTGTTGTGAACAGTGCTGCAATAAACATGCATATGTAGGTATATTTTTTGTAGAATGATTTGAGTTCCCCTGGGTATATTTTGTGATGGTGAATTGCTGAGTCATATGGAAGGTCAATTTTTAGAACTTTTAGAAATTACCACACTGTTTTTCACAGAGGTGGTACTAGTTTGCACTTCCACCAACAGTGTTGAAGCATTCCCTTCTCTTCCCATTGTCCCCAACATCTGTTGTTTTTTGAGTTACTAATGATGGTCATTCTGTCTGGAGTTAAGTGGTATCTCAGTGTGGCTTGATTTGCATTTCTTTGATGATTAGGTAGGCTGAGCATTTTTGCATGTATCTGTTGGCTGTTCATGTGTCTTATTTTGAGAAGTGTCTATTCATGTCTTTTGCCCACTTTTCAATAGGGTTGTTTGTTTTTCTCTTTGTGGCATTCTTATGTTCCATGTAGACCCTTCATGTTAGGCCCTTGTCAGATATACAGTTGGCAAATGCATTTTCCCATTCTGTGGGCTGTCACCCCACTCTCTTAATGTTTTCTTTTGCTTTGCAGAAGTTTTTTAGTTTGATGAGGTCCCTCTTGTGTATCCTATTACTCATGGCATGGCATTTTGGAGTTTTGATTAATAATTGATTGTGTAATCCGATTTCTCTCCTGTGTTTTCTAAGATTCCTACAGTTTGAGTTTTTACACTTAGATCATTGATCCATTTAAGGTTGATGTATGGTGATAGGTAGGGGTTCTGTTTCATTCTTAGGAATTTGGTCAACCAGTTTTCCCAACACTATTTACTGAATAGGTTCTCCTTTCCTCAGCGGTTGTTGGTGGAGGCTTTGTCAAAGATGAGTTGTTTGAGAAATTGAGCTTTTGCTTCCAGAATCTCTATCCTGTTCCATTTGTCTATATGCCTGCTCTTGTACCAATACCAGGATGTTTTGATTATTGTAACATTATAATAATATCTGAAATATAAAAATGTGATAGCCGCCACTTTTTTGTAAGGTTTTTTTTCTATTCATGGTCATTTGTGTTTTTGCATGGATTTCTTTATTGTTATTTCCAGGTTTGAGAAGAATGATGTTGGTAATTGTAACAGGTATTGCATTAGATCTGCAGATTGCCTTTGGTAGGATGGACATCTTAACAATATTGATTCTTCCAATCCATGATCAGGGAATGTTTTTCCACTTGTTTGTGTCTTCTTTGATTTATTTGAGCAGTGTTTTGTAGTTTACATTTAAAGATCTTTCACTTATCTGATTAGGAAGATGTCAAGGTATTTCTTTTGTGTCTGGTGTGTCGCTATTGTGAATGGGGCTGTGTGCTTTTTAATTGTTTCTCTGACTGTTTGTTGTTGCTGTATAGGAATGTGACTGTCTTTTCACACTGGTTTTTGTACATTGAGACTTTATCAGTGCAAGGAGGTTGTTGACAGATTCTCTTGAGTTTGCAAGGAATAGGACTATGTTTTCAGCAAAAAGAAATAACTTAACGTCTTCTTTTCCTGTTTGGATATGGCTGATTTCCTAGAATGATTGCTTTAGCTAGGCCTTTCAACACTGTGGTGAATAGGAGTATTAAGAGTGGGTAGCCTTTTTTGTTATGGATTTCAAGGGAAATACACCCAATTTCTGCCCATTTATTTTGAGGTATGTTCCCTCTATCCCTAGGTATTCAAGGGTTTTTATCAAGAAGGTATGTTGGATTTTGTTGGAAGCTTTTTCTGCATCTAATGATATAATCATGTGGTTCTTGTTTTTACATCTGGTGATGGATTTAATTACATTTATGATCTTGTGGATGTTAAACCAACCCTGCATCCTGGGGATGAAGCCTACTTGGTCACGGTGTGTTGTTGGATGTGATTTGCTAAAATCTTGTTGAGAATTTTTGTATCTATGTTAATTAGAGATATTGGCCTGTGATTATCTTTCTTTGTTGAATTTTTACCTGGTTTGGATATCAGCGTGATGCTAGCTTTGTATAATGATTCAGGGATAGTTACACAGATAAATGCCCATTGATGAATGAATAAATAAATATAATGTGGCTTGTGCATACAATGTGATATCCAGTTTTTAAAAAGAATAAAATTTTGCCTTATACAACAACTTGGATGAAACTTGTAGACATTATCCTAATAAAATGTCAGTCACTAAAGGCCAATTACTACATGATTCCACTTATATGAGATATAATATTAAAACATAGACTTAGATAGTGTAATGGTGGTTGCCATGGGCTGAAAGAAGAAACAAATAGGGAATTGCTAAGCAATAGTCATACATTTTTTATTATACAAGATGAATTAGCACTAGATATCTACTGAACAATTTTTTTCTGTAGTTAACAACACTGTATTTTACATTTAAAAATTTCAGAGGGTATTTCAGGTGTTAGGTTTCATGACAACAAAATAACAAATTTTTTAAAGAAGAAGTTAAACTTCAAGACCTTGGATTTGCCAAAATTTTTAAAGCTATTATATCAAAACAAAACCAACAAAGAAAACAGTGGTAAACTGGACTACAGTAAAATTAAAACTTTTGAACATCACAGGACACACTATAGAGAATGACAACAGCAATCCACAAAAATGAAGAAAATATATATAGGTAATATATCTGATAAACTTATGTTTAGGGTTTATTAAAAGGTTTTATTATTCAGTAACAAAAAGACAAACAACCCAATTAAAAATATAAGCAGGGAACTTTTAGGTATTTAACCAAATGAGTTGTAAACATATGCCTACATAAATACTTGTACATCCATGTTTATGGCAGCTTCATCCATAATTGCCCCAAATTGAAAACAGCCTAAATGTTCTTGATGTGTGAATAAATAAACAAACCATGGTACGCTTATATAATAAAATATTATTCTCATCTACTAAAACATAAACTACTAAGTTGTATGAAAACATGGAGGACTTTAATTATATATTACTAAGTATGAATAAGCCAGTCTGAAAGGCTACATACTGCATGATTCCAATTATATAACATTCTAGATAGGGCAAAACTATAGACAATAGAAAGATCAGTGATTGCCATAGGCTCAGGGATGGTGGGGATATAGATAAATAAGTGCAGTGCAGGAAATTTTTAGGTCAGGGCTACTACTCCATGTGGTACTGTAATGGTGGAGACACAACATTCATTATGCATTTGCCAAATCTCATAGAACTGGAAAACACAAAGAATGGATGCTAATATAAATTGTAGACTTTAGTTAATAATAATGTATAATTATTGGCTCATCCATTTTTTAAAAATGTACCAAATCAGTGCAAGGGGCTAATAATAGATGAGACTGTACATAGGGAACAAGGGAGTATATGGGAACATTGTGCTTTCTGTTGACATAATGTCTTGTATAACTGTTTCCCTGAAGCTATATACAAATAACCAAAAAACACATGAAAAGATGCTCAACATTGTTAGCCATGAGGCAGATTAAAATCACAGTAAAATGTCACTTTATACTCACTAGAATGTCCATAAAGAAACAAACCAAAACAAATAGAAAATAATAAATGTTGGTGAAGATGAGTAGAAATTGCAAATTTTATACATTGCTAGCAGAAGTAAAAAATGATATAGTCCATAGAAGTAATACTTAAAGTGGTGGGCACACTAAATACCTTGACTTAATCATTACACATTCTATGTATGTAACAAAATATAACATATGCCCATAAGATATACAAATAGTATGTATCAATATATTTGTCTTCTAATTTTATCTATGTAGAGGTTATAAGTGAAGATTTTTTACATGTCTGTATTGCATCATCGTGAAGACTAGACTTTCAGTGTATCTATAATCTGAATATTGTACATTGTAACAATTAGGTAACTTTTAAACACTTATCCCCCTCTTACTTTCCCATCTTTTGTAATATCTAGTCTATTATTCCACTCTGTATGTTCACGTGTACCCATTGTTTTGTTTTGTTTTGTTTTTTTGAACTGCAAAAGACAGATTTATTAAGGAAAGATACATTATGAAGGGCACAATGGGCAGGACAACACCCAGAGTGTCTACTGTCTGCTGTCTGCTGCCATGTGTACTCACAGTTTAGCATCCAGTTATAAATTAAAACATGTGGTGTTTTACTTTCTATTTTTGAGTTATTTCACTTAAGATAATGGCCTCCAACTATATTCATGTTGCTGTAAAAGACATACTTTTATTTTCATAAATGAGAGGTATGCCATAGTATGTGTATATATATTTATTTATTATTTATATATATTCATGCCTATAAATATAAACATATTTATATGTACCACATTATTATCCAATCCTCTTTCGATCAAAACTTAGTTTGACTTTGTATTTTCAATTTCATAAATAGTGCTTCAATAAACATATGAGTGCAAGTATCTTTTTTATATAATGATTTCTTTTCCTGTAGGTATATGCACAGTAGTAGAATTGTTGGATTGAATGTCAGTTCTATTTTAGTCCTTTGATAAATTTTCATACTTTTTCACAAAATGTATACTAATTTATATTCTCACCAACAGTGTATAAACATTTTATTTTCTACACATGCAAGCTAATATCTGTTGTTTTTAGTATTTTTAATAATAGTCACTGTGACTGGTGTAATATGGCATCTCATTATGGTTTAAATTTGCGTTTTTCTGATAATTAGTGATGCATGCTGAGCATATTTCAGATTGTTTATTGGCTTCATGAATGTCTTCTTCTTCTTCTTCTTCTTCTTCTTCTTATTCTTCTTCTTCTTCTTCTTCTTCTTTTTTAAAGACTGTTCATGTAGTTTTCCTACTTTTTATTTTTTGAGCATTTTCTGTAAGACCAGTCTAGTGATGACAAATTCCCTCAATGTTTGCTTGTCTGGGAAACACTATTTCTCCTTCATTTATGAAGCTTATTTTGGCATGATACAAAATGTTTGACTAACAATTTTCATTCAGCACATTAAAAATGCCATGCTATTCGCTTCCAGCCTTTAAAGTTTCTGCTGAAAAGTCTGCTGCTAGTGTGAAGGAGTTTTCTAGATGACTCTACATATTTTTTGTTTTAAAACTCTTCTTTTTTTGCTTTGACTTTTGAATTTCTGAATATAAGTGTGTTGTGATGAAATATTCTCTGCAATATATTTACCTGGGGATCACTGGGCCTCCTGTATCTGAATATCTAACTTCCTTGATAATTGTGGATAGTATTCATTGATTATTTTCTCAGATATGTTTTCTAATTTTTTAAATCCCTCTTCTTCATCAAGAATGCCAATAATTAATAATTATGGCTGCTTTACATAGCAAATTTTTTTTAAAAGAAATCAACTAAAAAGAATAGTACAGGACTGGACCAGAGTAAAGAGAGAGGCTTAGATTATTTGAATATCTATTTCCTTATCTATAAAATAGGTGAATCTTTTGATATTGGTTTTTAAGAGTCTGGCAATGGCTTATATATATGTATATATTCCATATACCTCTGGGCTACCCTAGAAATATCACTGATAACTAAACACTTCAGTGTTTTTTCATATTTTGCATGTTAAAAAAATTTTTAAATGTAAATTAAAAAAAATGATGTAGCCACTTTAAAAGCAGTATGGTAGTTACTCAAGAAATTAAATATAAAATTATTATATAATCCAGCAGTTCTGTTTCTGAGTGTATATCCAAAATTATTTAAAACAAATACTCAAACAACAATTTGTAGAAGAATGTTCATGGAATCCTTATTCACAATTGTACAAAGCCAGGAACTTTTCCGTCTTCTAATAAATTCCTATTTACTCACTCTTCGGTGCCCATGTACCTCATTCTTTCTGAGCATGAGGCAAGAACCTGGAACTGGTGAACTAGAAGAGCAGCTGAACTAGAAGAGCTGCAATCGCCAGACTGGAAGAGATGGACCTGGTCAGCTGAGAGAGCTTCAGCACTCCTTGGGGGCCTGGCTTACTGTCCCACCAAGCCAACAGAGCTACAAAACTCCTAGGGGGTCTGGATTGTTGGCTTACCACCAACAGAGTTGAAACACTCCTTGGGAGCCTGACTTGCTAGTCTACAGAACTGACAGAGCTGTAACACTTCTCAAGGGCTGGCTTACTGACCCACAGAACTGGCATAGCTATAAACACTCCTTAGAGGCTGGCTCACTGGCCCACTGAACTGCTAGAGCTGTAAACATTTCTTGGGACTTGACTCACCAATCACCAGTTTAAGAGAGCTGAAACACTCCTTGGGGACTCTGAAACTGTTGGCATCACCAAGTTCTTGGGTGCCACTGCATTCTCCTATCTGGATGCCATTGCATCCCCAGTCACCGTGTGTATCCCAGGCTGGCAGTGCATCTTCAGGAATGGCAACATTCCTTGGGGGCCAAGCTCACCAACCAGTCAGACAGAAAAAAACCAGAAAAAACAAAAAAAACTTCATCAGTTCTTGGAGGCTCTTCCAGGATCATCAGAAGGGTGAGCTAAAGTGGACCTGTCTCTTTCATTTCTGATACTTCTTGTCCTAGGCTTTCCTTTGCATTTTTTTTTCTTCAGGCTTGCCGTGGCTACTGTTTCCTTTTTGCTCAATGTTGTGGATGTTTGTGCAGCCTAGGGAGATAGCTGGGTAGTATGGGTAGCTGGTTTGGGCATTTGAAACGTGGCTCAGGACAATGTGTTTCTATCATTTCCCAGAAGCCAGGAGATATAAAGATTTTAAGAATTCTCTCTTAATGAAATAACTCACTGGCAGAGGGTAGGAAACTTTGGTTTTATTTTTCCACCATGTCAGCATAATCTGGTGAATATGAAAAACTTCTCTATGCAAGAATTAACTTTTGGGAGGCATCTTGTCAGTCAGGTCCCCACTTCCTCAGGCTCCCTCTCTTTTGTTTAAGGAAAATCTGGCTTTCTAGCATGTAAAGCCTTGTTGGCACATTTAAGGAATCCTCTGGGTAGGCAAAAGTTGAGGGAAAGCAGACTCTTCATTTTAAGGAACCTTGTCGGCTCTATGCCTAGGAACTCAGATACCTCATTTGTTGGCCCTTTTAGAGCCAGCATACACAAACTCAATGTCCTGCCCCATTTGAAAAAGTCTGCTCATGATAGGAAAATACTAAGAAAGATGCCCCACTGGTTGCCGGTTTCATTTTTTCAGAGGCCATCATGGGTTGTCTCAGTGGACCTGAATACCTTCCTCACACACATTTATATCTCCAACTTGAAAGGTTCCTTACCAGGAAAAGAGAACTTTGTTTGGAAAGTAAAATCTCCCATCAATCTGGATGTTGCAACTTGGCTTAATTGGTGGGTCTCCTGACTAGAAGTTCATGGAGGGTCCCAAGAACACCTCACCACTCCATTAGAATGTCTTGCCCAAAAACAATTTCTCCAAGGTCTTTTTCAAGACAGTTTGGATTAGGGAGAAAGCTAGGTTTGAGGAATTCAAAGGCACATTCAACAGTGAAGGGCTGGGGCACTGCGCAGGTAAGTGTGACTAATCCTACCAACCAGGTCCCTTCACTACACATGGATGGAGGTCACACTCACATCTATGGGGATGCCAAGAGCATATACAGATGGGAAAGTAAGGGGATGCCCTTCTTTTTTCGATTATTATTCATGTGTGTTGATAGAGAAGTAGAGAAAGCAAAAAGATGCCTTCATTTGTCTCTTTTTCTCTACGGAAGTCATCTGGCTATCTTCAGTGTGCACTTCTCTCATGTGAACCCTGGGACGCTGGGATTCCTTTGAACTTCAGACCCTGAAGAAAAAGCGTCTTAGATTCTTTTGCAACCAAGCATGGCCGAATTATAAGTTGTAGGATGGAGAGACTTGGCCTCCAGGGGGCATGAGGGGAAGTCACTCATTTCAAAGGATGATCCCTATGGACCAGTGATGTCAACCCCAAAGGCACCATTGGGGAAGGCATTAGCTTCTGAGGTCACTCCCAGTCTCTCCTACCCCTATTATCTTGGTCCTTCCCATACTTCAAACCTGTCTCATTCTAAAAACTCTTACCCTAGACAAGCTCTCCCTTTACTCATGCCCCTACAAGAAATGTTTTGTGAATATGACCTCAGTAAGGTAAGGTACCTTTGTCCCTATGTGGCTTGAAACAAATTAAGGGAAATCTTGGCAGGTTCTCAGATGACCCTGACAAGTATATGCAGGCTTTCCAGAATTTAACCCATGAATTTGAGCTATCCTGGTAGGAAGTTATGTTACTATTAAGCCAAATTCTCACAACCATTGAGAAACAAGCAGCCCTGCAAATGGCAGAGAAGTTTAGGGGTGAGCTTTGCATTTCATAAAGTGCCAGAGAGGTGGAAAAGCCTTATCCAATTGGAAAATCAGAAATATCATTGGAAGACCCTAAATGGGACCCCGATAATGACCGTGGAGAAAGGAAGGGGGAATATTTTATGATGTGCATACTGGAAGACTTAAGAAAGACTAGAACTAAACCTTTCAATTACTCTAAGCTATCCATGGTAGATCAGGCAGAAGATGAGACTCCCTCAGCCTTTCTGGAAAGGCTGAGAGAGGCATTGGTTAATCATACCTCCCTCAATCCTGAGTCAGTCAAAGGACAACTGATTCTAAAAGATAAGTTTATGACTCAAGCAGCTCTGGATATCAGGAGAAAGTCGCAAAAGCAGGCCATAGAACCAGATAGTATCTTGGAGAACCTCCTGAAAATGGTGACCTCGGTTTTTTACAATAAGGATCAGAAGGGCTCAGGTAAAAGAGAAGATGCAAGAAAAGGTAGAAGCTCTAGTGGCTCCTTTACAGGCCTATAAATCTCAGGATTTCCAAGGTGTACCTGCTAACTGTTAAGGATGTGGCAATCCAAAACATTAAAGAAGTAACAGGCTATCAACATGGAAGGCTGAAGAACCAGAGGGCCAAAAGAGGTACCTCAATTGGCATTCACCATTAGCAACAAAACTCCAATGGCCCATTGAGATCTGGTAAGAACAAACCTGCTAAGAGGATGGTGGCTGTTGCCATAGGTAAAATTTATGGAGCACTAGAAGCCTCCCCAAGGAGGCCTAAACCTCCAGGACCTTATCCACCATGAAGGACAGAGAGCCATTGGAAATCAGGTATGTTGTCTTCTGAGGAGAGGAAAGAACACCTAGCTCAGGAATGATGGCCACTGAGGAGGCCTTGGAACCTGCTAAGGTGCCTGACATAGCTTACCATTGCCCCAGCAGCACCCAGATGAATATTAGGGTGCTGGAACCAAAATTATAATAATTTCTTAATTAACATAGGTGCCAGTCATTTGATACTGGCCATCCATGTTGGAATATATATATATAATTAAAGTGTATATGGAAATGGTTATATGGAAAGGTGGAATGGAAGAAGTCAGAAAAACAAAGGAACGGTGTAAAGAAAGTCACTGGTATAAAAGTATGTTTTGGTAAGGAAGGCTATTCAGGACAGATAATTTTTTATAGGAAAGGATCTCGTATGATAAATTTTTGCCCTGCATTGAAGTGACTGGTTACTTAATACTTAAAGGAAGGAAAAAGGAAACTATAGGAACAAAATAGAAGGTTTAAGCATGTCAAAAAATGGTATGTGTATGTTGTAAGATAGTATGTGAAAGATTTGTGGTAAGAAATGTATAAAAGGAGTTCTATGAACAATCAAATTTAATGACATTAAGACCTTTACTTCTTAAACTCATACTTCATGGGGATATGCCTTTCAATGTTTGGGATGGCTGCAATCACAGGATGGCAAATTCAATTTGCCAACTTCCAGCCAATGGAAGGTTCTTAAAACCCTCTATCAAGCCCTTCAACTAGGAAAGGACAAAACCTTTCAATTAACCCAAAGGCTATTTTCAGCAGTAAAGGTTGTCAGAATAAACTCTTGGATTAAGACCTGAAGTGCAAGTGAAGTCATACTGCTGATCTAGAAGGGCACTCAAAATACTATTGTGAAGAAATCAGAGACCTTATACTAAAAATTGTAAAAGGTAAGTGTTAATAATTAACCTTCCATGGATATTATCATTATAGTGTTACCTATACCAGTTGCCTTTGCTTTTCTCTTGATTTGTACTAGTAAATGCCTTTGCCAAGGACTCCTTAACCCTGAACACCCATGAAATTATCTACTTCCTAAAACAGTCATGCTTTTTATTCCTCCTAGAAAATTTCTCACACAGGAATGAGCAAAATGAGTAGTGTATTTTACTTCCTATTTCTCTCATTACTAGCCCTAGCTTCTTATAAGCACCCACTTTCTCCCTTCATTATGTACTTGGCTCAACAAGATAGTTATTCACCTTGCTGAATATGTCCACAGAAGGACTTTCTCTAACTCTCCCCCTGATAGCTCTGCTGCTGTCTCTTAAGCAGATTATAAATTCAATGGTTGCCAGGCTCGGTGGCTCAGCCTGTAATCCCGTGCCTTTGGGAGGCTGAGGTGAGTGGATTGCCTGAGCCCGCCGGTTCGAGATCTGCCTGGGCAGCGAGACCTCATCTCTACAATAAATCAAAAAATCAGCTGGGCATGGTAGCACATGCCTGTAATTCCGGCTACTTGGAAGGCTGAGGCAGAAGGATCGCCGGAGCCCAGCAGGTCGAGGCTGCGGG
>NW_007252787.1:9685-10539 GCF_000164805.1 Carlito syrichta | reverse complement strand
CTTAACATCCTGGATCTACAAGGAACTGAAGCGTACTGAAAAGAAGAAAACAAACAACCCCATTATAAAATGGGCAAAAGACATGAACAGACACTTCACAAAAGAAGACATTCGAGCAGCCAACAAACACATGAAGAAATGCTCAACCTCACTAATCATCAGGGAGATGCAAATCAAAACCACACTGAGATACCACCTAACTCCAGTCAGAATGGCAATTATCAACAACTCAAAATATAACAGCTGCTGGAGAGGGTGTGGTGAAAAGGGAACACTTCTACACTGTTGGTGGGAGTGTAAACTAGTGCAACCTCTGTGGAAAGCAGTTGGCGATTCCTAAAAGCTCTAAAAATTGACCTTCCATATGACCCTGCAATCCCCCTACTGGGAATATACCCTGAAGAACACAAATCACTCTATAAAAAAGATACCTGCACACGTATGTTTATCGCAGCATTGTTCACAATAGCAAGAACCTGGAAACAACCATGCTGCCCATCAAAAGAGGACTGGATTAAAAAAATGTGGTACATATACACGATGGAATACTACGCAGCCATAAAAAAGAACAAAATCATGAATTTCGCTGCAACCTGGATGGAACTAGAGTCTATAATACTGAGTGACCTCTCAGAAAAACAAAAATCCGAATATCACATGTTCTCACTCATATAATGGACCTTGAACATCCAATGCAATACTATGAGAAAATGACGGATGGTACTGGGAAACTATGGGGGGGAGGGGGATGGGATTAACAGTAGCAAATATCTGTCGGGGGATGGGAAAACACTTCTTACCTACAGGGTGCCTGAATGAAACGTCATTGTACACCTAACCCTTAACTGTACCCC
>NW_007252787.1:6754-9665 GCF_000164805.1 Carlito syrichta | reverse complement strand
CGCCGGAGCCCAGCAGGTCGAGGCTGCGGTGGCCGGGAGCAGCCACTGCACTCTAGTCAGAGCGACAGAGTGAGACTCCAACTCAAAAAAATAAAAATAAAAAAAATTCAATGGTTCTTGGTATGAATTCACTGCCCTCAAAGGAGCGATGAAACCCAGCAGAAAGCCCTTCCACTCCCCCTCCACCAATGTGAAAAAGCTTCAATTAAGTTTGTAGAAGTGGCAAAGAAGTGGAGAAATGCTTTTATCTGTTTTTGGTTGCAACTGGGACTATCCTGGGTGGACAGTTTCTCTCCCAAATACTGTAGTAAGACATTGTATGGGTAGCTGTATGTACAACCTTAATCATCATGCCTGCACAACTCATACACATAATGGGACAGTTCCTTGGGAAAACACCAACTGGGAACAGCTGGGGTTATACAAAGATTTTCCTCATTACCTTGACAAATCAGAAGAAACTATAGCCACTTGGATATTCTTCCCATATGGAAATATCAGGGCACCTTCCCTTTTTGGAACTGGGTATTACTTTTTATGTGATACTGGGTTATACATAGTTTTATCCTACTGATGGAAAGGTGCTTGCACAATAGTGACTGCATTCTCTAAGGTAAGAATTCTCAGTCAAACACAGATGGCTTCCTCTGGGGATATATTAAATTTAAAATCTTTCCTGGAGCAATACCTACGGCAACAATGCACAGAAATTTGGGGGTCTCCATCAATCACTAACGTGCCTAACTATAATATACCTTATCTAAGAGGACATGCCCTTGACCATCCAGTCTTATAAAGACCCGAATTAGGATGAATTTTGCCTAGTCAATTGGCAGAGATTTCTTTTGGTTTGCTGGGATACCCTTATTAGAAAGATTCGTATTAAATATCACCCTCATGGTACAAGAATGGAAAGCCATGGTAGCTGCTATCGAGAATCAACAGACATTCATCAATTCATTAGCTACTCTAGTCCTGCAGAATGGACAAGCATTGGGTATGCTCATGGCAGAACTCAAAAGCACATGCACATTCTTTAGTGAAACTTGTTGTTTTTTTGGATTGACCCCTCCTCCCAGGTAGAGGAAAGCCTGAAAATCTTTAAAAAATAATATTTAAATTATTGACACCCTAAAGGAACAAACTAGTTCAAGTCCCACCTAGTTACAATCTTTCTTATTCTCCCTAGGAATGTCTAACTTGTGGACATGAATTTTTCCCCTGATAGCTCCGTGGACTGCTCATATTTGGTCCATGTATAGTCAACATCTTTGTAAAATTTGTTTCTTCTTGTCTAGAGACCATCAAACTGTAAATAATGCAGAGGAACCTCATATGGAAGCTTCCTACTACCAAGGACCCTTAGATCGCCCTCTGCAGGGTTCCTAGCTACTGTTCTCCAATGATACCCATAATCAGCAGGAAGTAGCCAGACTGGTCATCATTCCTATTCCCTAATTGCAGTTAGGTTCACCACTTCAGAGGGGGGAATGAGAGGAGAAAAGAAGAAACCGAATAGGCAGACAGATTAGGGCAGGTTCCAGTAAAAACTTCCACAGCAAGCCCCATGGACTAGACTGAGCAACACCCATTTCCAAGTCTGTGGACTCCCTCTTTCATGTGCTTCTTCTTGGTTGGCCCTTTTCAACCCTCTCCTGATTTGTGCATCTCAGTCCCATACCATGATACTACCACCAACCAATCACCACACTGTCAAGATTATATAAACTCTTGACTGCTGGGGCATCATCAGCAACACTCCTTCAGGTTCCCTCCCACTTCTGGGAACTTTTCTGTGTTCTAGTAAAAGAACACAGAAAAGAACTACTTACTCTTCAGTTTCCATATCTCTCATTCTTTCTGAGCATGAGGCAAGAACCTGAAACTGCTGAACTAGAAGAGCTGCTGAACTAAAAGGGCTGCACACACCTAACTGGAAGAGCTGGACTTGCCAAGCTGAGAGAGCTTCAACACTTTTCGGGGGCCTTGTTTGCCGGCCACCAAACCAACGGAACTGCAATACTCCTTGGAGGCCTGACTTGCTAGCGCACTGAACCAACAAAGCTGCGGCGCTCCTTGGGAACCTGGCTTGCCAGCCCAATGAACTGACAGAACTGTAACGCTTTTTGGGGACTGGCGCATTGGCCCACCAAACCAGCAGAGCTGTAGACATTTCTCAGGGCTTGACTCACCAATCCCCAAATTAAGAGAGCACTCCTTGGGGGTCTCTGCAGCTGTTGGCATCCCTGTGTTCTCGGGTGCCACCACATTCCCCTATCTGAACATCATTGCATCCCCATGATTCTTTACAAAAGTTCAGTTGACAAGCTAAAGCTTTTAACTATATAAGAATGCAATACAGATGTGTTAGTTGATGGATACCATAGTATTGGAGTGCCTAAAACTGTCTTTGTAATCTGATTTTTTAAAATCAGTATATATCACAACGTAATTTAAACATGAACATAAATGTTTAAAGCAACTAAAATATTTTTAAAAATAATTGTAATTGGAAACTGAAGAGACACCATGTTTCTGATAATCAATAGTTGTATGGTAGGGATAAAGTAAATGTATAATAATAAATTAGAGATAAATCAACAAGTTTACCTTCTCTTTGTGTGTTAAGGGAATGTCTGACAAACTTAGAGACCACAATGCATACCACTGTTCAGTAGTTCCACATAAAGAAACTAAAAATAGTCTTCAAATTTGTTTTCCAAATGCACCCACGAATTCAATAGAAGAAAGTACTAACAAGCAGTTTAAAAGTTTTTAAATGTTTGATATCTCCCACAAAATTCAAATTTATGGCATAAACATGGGTATTTAAATTCAAAATTGACAAGAGGTTTTGTTTTTTTTTTTGAGTTGGAATCTCACTCTGTTGCCCAGACTGGAGTGCAGTGGC
>NW_007252787.1:0-6734 GCF_000164805.1 Carlito syrichta | reverse complement strand
AAAAAATACTGATTAATGAAAAAAAAAAAAAAAAGAACTGGGGAGACCTGAAACTTTAACCTCAAACTTATAACTAAGTTTAGAGTACACAAAGCTAATTTATGAAAGCCTTTCCTAACAAAAAGCCAGTGTGCAGAGAACAAAAGAGATAGATCTGTTTCAAACACCTAACTATCAACAAAAAAAGTAAAGAGTCACACAAAGAAAAGGAAAACTTGTCCTATTCAAAGGAACAAAATAAATTCACAGAAACCATCCTTGAGAAAATCTATGTATCAAACTAGTCAAGACTTTGAAGCAAATGTCTTAAATATTCTCAAAAGGCTAAATGAAAATACACAGAACTAAAGCAAATTGGAAAAAGGAAAAGAATATAAGAACAATATAAGATTATCAACAAAGTAATTTAAAAAACTGAACAAATTCTGAAGATAAAAACCACAAAAATTTTAAAAATTACTGTAAGAATTCAACAGCAAGATTAAGCAAACCAAATAAAGAATCTGCAAAGTTGAAGTTACATAATTGAAACGCTGTAACGCTTTTTGGGGACTGGCTCATTGGCCCACCAAACCAGCAGAGCTGTAGATATTTCTCAGGGCTTGACTCACCAATCCCCAAATTAAGAGAGTTGTAGCACTCCTTGGAGGTCTCTGCAGCTGTTGGCATCCCTGTGTTCTCGGGTGCCACCACATTCCCCTATCTGAACATCATTGCATTCCCATGATTCTTTACAAAAGTTCAGCTGACAAGTTAAGGGTTTTAACTATATAAGAATGCAATACAGATGTGTTAGTTGATGGATACCATAGTATTGGAGTGCATAAAACTGTCTTTGAAATCTGATTTTTTAAAATCAGTATATATCACAATGTAATTTAGACATAAACATAAAGGTTTAAAGCAACTAAAATATTTTAAAAAATAATCAATAGTTGTATGGTAGGGATAAAGTTAATGTATAATAATAAATTAGAGATAAATCAACAAGTTTACCTTCTCTTTGTGTGTTAAGGGAATGTCTGACAAACTTAGAGACCACAATGCATACCACTGTTCAGTAGTTCCACATAAAGAAGCTAAAAATAGTCTACAAATTTGTCTTCCAAATGCACCAACAAATTCAATAGAAGATAGTACTAACAAGCAGTTTAAAAGTTTTAAAAGTTTGATATCTACCACAAAATTCAAATTCATGGCATAAACATGGGTATTTAAATTAAAAAATTGACAAGAGGTTTTATAAATATTATGAGAGTAGAATGATAAAATCATTTACTTCAGTTTATAATTAGCTTTATTACAGAGAAAATATGTCAAACAAAACAAATATATCAAATAGCATTCCTTCAATACTTCTGTTAGGTTTTCTGAGATATACTACTAAAGATAAATAACTGTCCCTTCATATTTTATTTAATTACATAGAAGGATACAGTGTTCATTTATAAAAACATGGTAGGGGCCGGGCTCGGTGGCTCAGCCTGTAAACCCGCACCTTTGTGAGGCTGAGGTGAGTGGATTGCCTAAGCCCGCAGGTTCGAGACCCACCTGGGAAGCGAGACTTCATCTCTACAATAAATCAAAAAATCAGCCGGGCGTGGTAGCGCATGCCTGTATTCCGGCTACTTGGAAGGCTGAGGCAGAAGGATCGCCGGAGCCCAGCGGGTCAAGGCTGTGGTGGCCGGGAGCGACCACTGCACTCCAGTCTGGGTGACAGAGTGAGACTCCAACTCAAAAAAAACCAAACAAACAAAAAAACATGGTAGGTTTTCTTTTCAATCTATAATTTAGGTGCACCTATTTTTTCACAAAAATCTACAAGAATATATAGTAAAAAAGATCACCAGATGATCTCGTAGCACATGCATTATTTTGTGCAAATAACCAGGAAGGATCGCCGGATTCAAGTATTTTAAATAGTTTTTGTTTGTTTTGGTTTTGTTGTTTGCTTTTTAATGTGTATAGTCATGGTTCTTTCTTTTCAAACATCAAACCTAAATCCTCCTTCACTTGATATTTAAGGTCTGTTGCTCTCTCTATATGAGTGGTTCCCAATCTTGGCTGCACATTGGACTCACTGAGAACATTTTAAAATATCTTATGTGATAAGTACTTGAAAAATGACAGTGAACTTGAAACTCATCAACAAAACAATGAGAAGATTGAAAAAAATTATTAAATCAACATTACAAATATTACTGTCATTTATTTTTATTAGTTTACTATTTTTGTTGTGATAAATAGCATAGCATTTTAACCATTATTGCTGTAAAATTCAATGATATTGATTATTATCACGTGTAGAATCATCACCATTATCTGTTTGCAAAACCTTTCTATTACCCAAAAGAGATCAGTCATTATTAAGCAATAACTTTTTTGTTTCTTCTCTTCCCTAGAAAGTGCTAATTTTTATCTCTATGAATTGCCAAGTCTAGGTACTTTACATAGACGGAATCTTACCATGTTTGTTCTTTTATGTCTGCCTTACCTCACTAAGCAAAGTGTCTTCAGGTCTCCTCTATGTTGTAGCATGTATCAAAACTTTATTCCTTTTCATTGCTGAATAATATTTCATTAAATGCATACACCATATCAGCAGGTAGGTGGTCCCCACCTTTTGGCTACTGTGAATAAAGCTGCATTGAACGTTGGCATACAAATATGTGGTCATGTATTTCTTTGATTTTGGAGCGCTATATACCTAGGAGTGCAAGTGCTAAATCATATAGTAGTTCTGTGTTTAGCTTTTATCATTTTGAGAACTTTTCTTCTAAATTCCTAGCTTGTTGTGTATTTTTATTAAGACAAAGTGTTAAATTTCAGCAAATGTTTTTATGCATAATTTGAGATGATCATTTGAATTTTTTCTTCATTTTTTAATGTGGAATGTTACAGATTGATTTTTGTATGTTGAACCATCATTGCATTTCAGAAACATGAACAATTTTCATAATACTAAAAGAAAAGGGTTGGTGGTAGTGGGAAACTGCTGGGGGGGTGGGATTGGCATAGTCGGAAACTGCCAGGGAAGGGGAGGAAACAAGGGTACCTGCATAATGAACATTTGTATACATAACCCTGAATTGTATTCCACATCTTTAAAATACTTTTTAAGAAAGTGAACAGAACCTTAAGGGACTTGTGTGTCATTATGAAGCAGGATAATCTATGTATTATGGTCATCACAGAAGAAGTTAAAAGAGAGATAGGAGAAGAGATATTACTTGAAGAAATAATAGCTAAAAACTTCTAAAACTTGGTGAGACACATAAATTTACAAATCTAAAAAGTTCAGAAAACTTCAAGAAAGATAAAAATAAAGAGATTCACACTGAGACCCATTATATACAAACTGTTGAAGTAAAATACACAAAGAAGCTTTAAAGTAGTAAAAGTAAGAATAGACTCATCACATACAAGAGTCCCTCACTAGGGTTATCAGTTAATTTCTTATCAGAAACCTTAGAGACTAGCAGGTAATAGCTCAATTCATTGAAAGTGTCAGAAAAAAAAATCTTTTAAGAATTCTAGTCAGGCTCGGTGGCTCAGCCTGTAATCCCGCGCCTTTGGGAGGCTGAGGTGAGTGGATTGCCTGAGCCCGTGGGTTCAAGACCCGCCTGTGCAGCGAGACCTCATCTCTACAATAAATCAAATAATTAGCCGGGCATGGTAGCGCATGCCTGTAATTCTGGCTACTCGGAAGGCTGAGGTGGAAGGATCGCTGGAGCCCAGCAGGCGAGGCTGCGGTGGCCGGGAGCGGCCACTGCACTCCAGTCTGGGTGACAGAGCGAGACTCCAACTCAAAAAAAAAAAAAAAAGAATTCTATATTTGGAGAACCTTTTCTTCAGTAATGAACAAAATGTTAAAATAGTTGAAGATAATGAAAACTGAAGTTACTCACCACTAGACCTGCAAGAAATGCTAAAGAGAGTTCTTCAGGTTGAAATCAAAAGATTATTACTGTAACTTGAAACCGGACAAAGATAGATTCAGCCCTAGTAAAGATACATGGATGTGAGTAAATAAAAAATCAGTATTACTATTTTGAATTGAAAATCCACTTTTCTTGACAGAATTGAAACAGCATATGAATGTATATTATTAATCTATGCTAGTGGGTGCACAGGGTATAAAGATATAATTTTTGACAGCAATAATACATGTGCATGTAATCAGAGTTAGATTAGCATTGATTCAAATTCTACTGCTATAACTTTAGGATATTGAATGTAATCTCCTTGGTAAGGAAAAAGAAAATGTATATAGAATATACACAAAGAAAAACAAGAATAAAAACAGAATTTCTCACTATTACAAAAAACAAAACAAAACAAAACAACAAAAAAACCAACTAAACCCAAAAGAAAGTAGCGATGTAACAAATAAGGGACAAAAAACCCCCCTGTAAATCATACATAAACCAAGTAAAAAACAGAGTAGGTCCTTACTTATCAATATTTGGTTTAAATGTAAAGAATTAAACTCTTCAGTCAAAAGGCATATATTGCTTTAATGGTTAAAAAAATGTTTGAAAGCAACTCCTTTTAGGTATAAATGTATCGATAGGTTAAAAGTTAAATGACAGAAAAACATAATTAATGCAAATAATAGCTAAAATAGAGTTGGGGTGGTAATACTAATGTCAAAAATATAATCTTTAAATCAAAATATGTTACAAGAGGCAAAGAATGGCATTGCATATTAATAAAATGGTCAATTCACCAGGAAGATATAACAATTATAAACATATAAACATCAAACATTAGGGCTCCAAAATGTATGATGCAAACATTCACCAAGCTGAAGGGAGAAATATACAGCTCTGTAATAATAGTAGGATACCTCAGAACTCTACTTTTAGTAATGACTATTTCAACAAAACAAAATAACAATAAAGAAATAGAAGATGTGAACAACATAATAGGTCAATTAGAACTAACAGACATTTACAGAATACTTCATGCCACAACAACAGAATATATATTTTTCTAAAGTCTACTTGGAAAGCTCTTCAGAAGATCCTATATTTTAGGCCACAAGACAAATCTTAATACATTTTAAATGATTGTGAGCATACCAAATATCAATTAAGATCACAGTCAAAGAAAACTATCCATTATAACAAAAAGAAAACTGAACATTTTATAGATATGTAGAAATTAAACCACACAATCATAAATTCAAAAAATAAATCACAAAGAATTTGAAAAATCTGAAAAAAATAGTTTCAGATAAATGAATATAAAAACAAAATATGCGATAACTTATAAAAGTAAGTGAAAGCAGAGTTAAGAAAAAAATTAATAGCTGTAAATGACTACATAATAAAAGGAAAACATTTCAAATTAAAACCTAACTTTATACTTTAGAAAAAAAAACTAATGAAAAGAAAAAACCAAACTCAAAGTTAGTAGAGGAAAGAAAATTTTAAAAATGGACAGACATAAAAGAGAAAAGAAAAACAATAGAGATAATCAATAAAACCAAGAATTAATTTTCTAAAAGGTCAACAAAATTCACAAATCTTAGCTAGGTATACTAAGAAAAAAAAAAAAGAAATACAAATCACTAAAAATTAGAAATGAGCAAGAGACATTACAAATAACACATAACTTATCATGACTAAATTGTTAACAAATAGAAAGTCTGAAAAGACCTATCACTAATAAAGAAAGTCAGTCAGTAACCAGAAATCTTTCAGCAAAAAAATACCTGGATTCGATGACTTCACTGGAGAATTTTATGAAGCATTTAAAGAATAAATAGGAGCAATCCTTTCCAACCTCTTCCAAAAAATTGAAGACAAAGGAAAATTTTCAACCTCATTATGTAAGGCCAACATTACCTTGAACCTAAACCAGATAATGATACTATAAGAAAAAACACACAAACAAAAACCCAAAACTTTAGACCATTATCTCCTATAAATATTTTTGTAAAAATCCCCAACAAAATAGTAGTGATGTGAATTCAGCACCATCATAAAAATATTATACATATGACTAAGGGGGATTTATTTCCGAAATGCAAGGATGGTTCAACATACAAAAGTCAATCTGTAATATTCCACATTAAACAATGAATTGAGCTATTACCTGCTAGTCTCTAAGGTTTCTGATAAGAAATTAACTGATAACCCTAGTGAGGGACTCTTGTATGTGATGAGTCTATTCTTACTTTTATTACTTTAAAGCTTCTTTGTGTATTTTGTTTCAACAGTTTGTATATAATGGGTCTCAGTGTGAATCTCTTTATTTTTATCTTTCTTGAAGTTTTCTGAACTTTTTAGATTTGTAAATTTATGTGTCTCACCAAGTTTTAGAAGTTTTTAGCTATTATTTCTTCAAGTAATATCTCTTCTCCTATCTCTCTTTTAACTTCTTCTGTGATGACCATAATACATAGATTATCCTGCTTCATAATGACACACAAGTCCCTTAAGGTTCTGTTCACTTTCTTAAAAAGTATTTTAAAGATGTGGAATACAATTCAGGGTTATGTATACAAATGTTCATTATGCAGGTACCCTTGTTTCCTCCCCTTCCCTGGCAGTTTCCGACTATGCCAATCCCACCCCCCAGCAGTTTCCCACTACCACCAACCCTTTTCTTTTAGTATTATGAAAATTGTTCATGTTTCTGAAATGCAATGATGGTTCAACATACAAAAATCAATCTGTAACATTCCACATTAAAAAAATGAAGAAAAATTCAAATGATCATCTCAA
>NW_007252786.1:84130-92564 GCF_000164805.1 Carlito syrichta | reverse complement strand
TAGGATAGGTCTGACAAGGGATTCCAGATTACATTCCTCTGTTTTAACGATTCAGGTCTCAGATCAACTCTCCTGAAAATATCAAATCTGAGTGAGGGCAGCCACCAAAGCGGAGAGGAAGGATGCAGAGCTAGAGAATCAACCTGGTGTGCCACCCATGTATGACATCGTAGACTATTATCTTGTATACAGTTCTGCTGCCCCCCCATGTGTTGTCCATCTGGCTCAACAGCTCATGTAACCTGGGTCTTCACCTACCGACACTCCTGAGCCCCTGTTCACTGTGCCCTTGCCAAACATTGGTCGTTGCACTTGCACCTGGTACCACTACCTACTAAAAAGAAGGCTGGATGACCACTTACTAAACTGGGATATTTTTTCCTGATCCAAAGGCAATTATTGAAACTAGAGTACAAGGAAGGTAATTTTGTTTGAGCAGGCTATTTGCCAAAGCATGATAACTGTAGGTCATATATAGTATGTAGACTTTTTTTCTCTTTTCCAATACCTGCTCCTATCTTTTGGGTCTGTTTTGCATTTGTGAAGCACTTGTTCTTTCCCTCAGGCTGTTCCATCTGTAGTTCCATTAGTTTCAGTGTGTGTGGTTTACTCTGTTTATCATGCTATTAAAAATAGTAAACTGTGTGTCTTAACTTGAGAAGAGGTGTGGTGCCAGTCTATTTGCCATTAATAAATAGTATTTGATAATTCAGGTTATAGGCCATAAGCAAAATAGGTGTCAGTGGCAGTGTCATGGCCCAAGAAAAGACCTCTTTGTTAAAAGAGGTCTCTAACTGGTACCAGAGATTTGAGATAGATTCATCACACCCTTGTCAATTGACTGCATTAACCCAGTCAACACAAGGGCAGAAAACTTTAGAGTTGTCTTTAAAGGATTTTTCTCCAGGCCAGGTATGATAACTCATACCTATCATCTTAGCATTTTGGGTGGCTGAGGCAGGAGGATCATTTGAGGCCAGGAATTTGAGACCAACCTAGGCAACATAACGAGACCGCATCTGTACAGATAAATAAATAAATAAAAATTAGCCAGGCATGGTGGCGTGCACCTGTAGTCTCGTCTACTCAAGAGGCTGAGGCAGGATGATTGCTTAAGCCAAGGGGTTCAAGGCCACAGTGAGCTATGATCATGCCACTGTACCCCAGCCTGGGCCACACAGCAAGATCTTATGTTTGAAAAAAAGAAAAAAAATGTCTCCTATTTTTAGAGCTTTGGCATATCCAACGGGAGCTGATGTTCCAGGTCAAACGGTAAAAGGGAACTGGAGATGTGGAGGAGGAAGAGCAAGAGGTCTAAAAAGATAAGGATCAGGACAGAAGAGAGGCGAGGAAAACGTGGGGTATAAGAGACGTAACAGAAGTAGATAGAAAGGAGACGATCCTTGGAAAGGGAAGAACATTGAAGGTGTGGAAAGGAAGCCCCCAAAAAACTGGAGTCCGTTTGAAAGATCTCTTTTCTTGACTTCTTCATACCAATTGAAGTAAACTTGTCATGGTGTCAGCTATTGTTACCTTTTCTTTCTAAGGTACCACAAAAATACACAAACGTGACATGGACCAAGTAACAAAAGGCACTGCCGTTCAAAATTATACTTTCTGAAATCACACCATTTAGAGGAATTTAACAGATTTATAACTTTCTGCCAGACCATATATCTGGCACAGACCTGGCCAGAGGTTTGTGTTGAACAGGAGTAGTAAAAGAAGTTTGAGGTAACAAGAGAGCTTTGCCCTAACTTAAGCAAAGGATTCTCTGCTCATCCAAAGGATTCAAAAAACAAAAGGAAAAAACTGACTTCAGTCTGACAGAAGGTTGACCTAAGAAGAATCAAAGCACGCGACCTCCATGGTATTTTTTTTTTTTAATTCAGAAACAGGAACAGGGCTTACTTTTCCATCCAAGGAAATTAGGGCTCTTTCATACATGCTGTCTTTGACTAAAAACTGGGCAGTGTTGGAGGTTTGTCCTAACTTATCCCTAGGTAGGAACACACAACTATAAAATATATGTATATATGTATATTGACTCACACACAGGTTAAAGGCTTTATCCAATTGAAGTATATCGTGGAGTACCTGAAGAGCACATGATGTCACAAGTGAATCTTCCCAGATAGGATTTCAGTAATTGTCCTTGTTATTTAAACTTTAGCATCAGTTTTCACCTTAGCCAAAACTTGTAGGTGGGAGTTCTTCATATTGTTTCGCCCCTTATTTGAAATCCAGTAACCAACAGAATGGTGCTTCTGAGAACTGCTTTTATATATAAAAGCTATGATATGATATGTGATACAAGCAATAAATCCCATTGCTTTCAGGGTGGATGCCACTTGGTAGATGTTAAACTGTACTACACAAATCGTCAGGCCTTCTGACCACTCCTATATCTGAAACCACCTATCTTCACTCTAAAGCGTTTTTCTTTTCTTTTGGCTCTCCAGCCTTTTTATTCCAAGCCCTAGTCCAGTTGGTAAGGCTATTAGCCACATGAGGTGGGTAGTACATTGGAGGTCTCATTAGAGGCCCTCCTTGGTCCCCTTATCCTTCCACATGTAGTAGATGCCCAAGTTCACTTGTCACTCTACCCAATACCAATGGTTTCTTTCAACTCTTTTTATGAAGTTACTCCTCAAGGGGAATGTTATGCAGTCATTTTCCATTTAGGGTTTGAACTCACATACCTGGAGCCCAGTGACACACCAAGAGCTCTTTCTCCACAGGCAGATGGCAGGGACTTACTTCAAAACACCAAGGACCTGCACTGAGATTCTCCCTCTAGAACTTGCCACAGATTTCACGTTGTGCTTTTTCTCACTATAGCTACTCACACAGGGTCAAAGACATAGGGCGCAACAGATTTTATGGCCTAAATCATGGCTTATACTTGCACCTATAGGGGAGGCTGAAGATCACGTCTATCCATTTTAATTCTTAAGTGGGATCTTTAGCTGGGTCTAGGAACCAAACTGACATGCAATAGAGTCAAAGGAGAAAAGGATATAAGTTTTATTAATTTTTACATGTACAGGAGAATGAAGACCAGAAACAATGGCCAAAGCAGAAAGCTTTTATGATTTTTAGACAAGGAATGAGAAGTTTATGAAGTGACATGACAAAGAGATCAGAGAAGGGTCACCTTAGTTAGTTTATCTATCTAAGTCCATCACACAACCAATTTCCAGCCTCTGATGATAGGATTATTTTCTCATGCTGGCACAGAGAAGGCATCTTTCACCATAGAAATTTCATGGTTTGCTACATGTAGAAAAAGGCAGCTCAGATAGCCCTTTCTGTAATTGCACTCTCAGAAGTGTTTTCAGTTTGAAATAATCAGTATACCAACTCAGCAGATTTTGGGCTGGCACATTCTTAACTCCTTCACATGACAGCCTAGACCCACAGCGAAGTCATTTGTTGCTTTGGGACCCACTCAGAAATGACCACCTTCATTATCACCCAGTATATGGGTCAGAATACTATTCATAGGTAGGAGATGTTTGCTTCAAGAACCCATATTGGCGTATATCTGGCAAGACCTTTTGCTTTGTAGCAGGGAATGCAAGATAAAGCAATTTGCCTTTACTTTGAGGGTTTATCCTGCCATGCCCTTAGCCACTCTACCCCTAAATACTCTAATAAAACTGGCATGTCCCTGAATCTTTCCCCCCTGGAATGCATGTCTCTTAAGACCTCCAGTGAACTGACCACCCTGCCCCATCATCCTGATACTGTTGATGAAATGAATCGTTATAATGTTTTCTGAATAATCAGTCAGTCTAGATCTCTTCAGATTATATTATACTAGAGGCAGGTGAGTTCATGTAGCTCTAGAAACAAACATATAAATAAATACCTATGTCCATGCTATACAAATTCAGAATAGAAAATAATACATTTATCAATTTAATGGTTTACATCCCATGCACCTGAGCCATGTTAATCTGATCTAGTATGTTAACTCATCTGATGAAGTGGCTACAATAAGAGAATTATACTTGGCAAAATCACAGTAGAACACATAAATACATCTACTTTATGCTGAAACATTATCAGGGTTAGGCTAGACTCAGAATATGAATTTGAAATCTTGTACTTTCCTGTTTTTTACTATAGTCTTACAGCATTGGTTTATTTTTTAATCTTTAAAAATTAATAGACTTTATTATTTAAGGGCATTTTCTTAGGCATACAGAAAAATTGAATAGAAAGTATAGGGAGTCCACATTTACTTCTTCTCTCCCCCACCCAATTTTCACCTATTATTAGGATTTTGCCTTGGTGGAGAACATTTGATACAATTGATGAGCCAATAATGGTGCACTATTATTAACTATGTCCATAGTTTACATTGGGGTTCACTCTGTGTTGTGTAGTTCTATGAATTTGAGAAATGTATAATGCTATGTATTCATCATTACAGTATCATACAAAATAGTTTCATTACCCTAAAAATCCCCTGGGTACCAGCTGTTCATTCTATCTCACTGACACTCCCTGAACGCCAGCAGCCACTGATAATTTTGCTGTATTGGTAGTATTGCATTTTGTAGCACTGGAAACATGAGTATGTAGCATTTTTAGACTGGTTCCCCTTACTTAGCATTATGCATTTAGTAGTTCCATGTCTCTTCCTAGCTTGAATTTATCTTTGAATGATATTTCATTATATGAAGGGGGAACCCAAGAAAAACACAGATTTTAATTTTTTGGAAGGTGGGCCCCTTGCGCAGACTCCTACTGTCCCCTCCGCCCCCCGTAAGTGTTCTAGGAACCCATCCGCATCAGTATACCAGCTAGTGTTGCTGTGAGCGACTACGTTTGAATTCAGTGATTTTTTTTCAGATTCAAGCATTTGTCCATTTCATGATGGATGATTTACAAGCGCCCTTGCCCACACCACACTGAGTATTCAGCAGTTTTTGACCAATAATGGCATGACTCCCATGCCCCACGATCCCTATTCTCCGGATCTGGCCCTGAGGGACTTTTCTTTTTGTTTCCCTGGATGAAAAAAGTCTTCAGAGGGAAACATTTTGCTAAAGTAGAAGAGGTGAAACAAAAACGGCAGAAGCACTAAAAGGCACCAAAACTGACAAGTTCAAAAACCATTTGAGCAGTGGGAAAATCATCTTGATAGGTGTACTGCATCAAACTGAGGTTTAAACATGTAAAAATAAATATTCGATTTTTAATAAATAAATTTTGGTTTCTTTTGAGTCCCCCCTCATATGTTCATATCACAGTTTATTCCTTCACTTATTGAAGTTTATCTTGGTTACTTTCAACTTTTGGCAATTATTAATAAATCTGCTATAGAAATATGTGTGCAGATTTTTGTGGACACAAAACTTTCAATATATTTGTGTAAATGCCTAGCAGTGTGATAACTAAATTATAGGTAAGACAAATAGGGAGACTAAAGGCACACGTTACCACATCCAGCTAATCTTTTTTATTTTTTGTAGAGACAAGCCTCCCTATGTTGCCCAGTCTGGTTCGAACTGCCAGGTTCAAGCAATCCTTCCACATCAGCTTCCCAAAGAGCTGGGATCACAGGCATCAACCTCCACACCCAGCCAGTAGCCAATCTAATGTGTAGTGGTATCTCATTGTAGTTTTAATTTGCAATTCTCTCATGACATACGATGGTGAGTATTCATAAATATGCTTATTTGTTATCTACATATCTTCCTTGGTTAAGTGTATGTTCAAATTTTTTGCCCATTATTTAATGAGTTGTGTTTTCCTTACTGTTGACTTTTAAGAGTTCTGTATATTTTTCGGATACCAGTGTTTCATCATATGTTTGGCAAATATTGTCTCCTAGTCCATTATTTACCTTTCCATTCTTATAACAGTGCCTTTTATAAAACAAAAGATTCTAATTTTAAAACAGTCAAACTGATCATTTTGTTAATTCAAAGATCATTCATGAATTTTGTATGCTATATAAAAACGCACTGCCAAACACAAAATCATACAAATTTTATCCTATATTAGTTTCTAGAAGTTTTAGTTATTTTTTAAATTATTTTTTTAAATTGACACTTAAACATATTTATATGGTACAATCTGATGTTTTGAAATATATCTATGTTGTATAATGATCCAGTCAGGGTAACCAGTGTGTCTATCACCTCATGAATTTATATTTCTTTGTGGTGAGAACCTTCAAAAACCTACTTTCTCATTATTTTGTAATATACGGTATTTTACTATTAACCACAGTCACTGTTCTTGTGCAATAGAATCCCAGACTTATTTTCCCTCTCCAGTTGTAACTTTATGCCCACTGACCAGCTTCTCTCATCCTTCCCTACTCCTCCCCTCCTAGGTCTCTGGTCACCACTTTTTTACTCTATGCTTCTATGATGTCAACTTTTTTTTTTAGATTCCACACATGAGTGAGATCATGCAGTATTTGTCTCCTTGTGTCTGCTTATTTCGTGTAATAGGATGTCCTACAGGTTCACTTATGTTGTCTCAAATGGCAGGGTTTCATTCTTTTCTATTGTTGAATAGTATCCCATTGTGTAAATATGCCACATTTCTATATTCAATCATCCATTGTTGGAAACTTAGGTTGGTTCTTAGATATGTGACTGGCACTGCAATAAACATGGGGGTGCAGTTATCTCTTCAACGTACTGATTTCCTTCCTTTCGGATATATACCCAGCCCTGGGATTGCTGGGTCAGAGGGTAGTTCTGTTTTTAGTTTTTGGAGAAACCTCCATACTATTTTCTGTAACAACTGTACTACTTTACATCCCCAGCAAAAGTGTACAAGCATACCCCTTTTTCTGCATCCTTGCCAACATTTTTGTCTTTCTGATAATACCATTCTAACTGGAGTAGGCATGTCATGGTTTTTATTTGCATTTCCCTCATGATTAGTTATGTTAAGCGTTTTTTCATGTATATATTGGCCATTTGTACTTCTTTCTTTGCAAGATATCAATTAAGGTCTTTTGCTTATTCTTAAATGGGGTTATTTTGGGTTTTGCTGCTGAATTATTTAAGTTTCTTATGTATTCTGTATATTAACCCCTTGTCAAATGTACTGTATAGTTTTAGGATATTTTTCCCATTTTCTAGGTTGTCTCCTCACTCTGTGAATCGTTTCCTTTGCAGTGCAAACACATTTGAGTTTGATGTGATCTCATTTGGCTATCTCTGCTTTTGTTGTCCATGCTTTTGAGGTCTTTTTTTTTAAATCCTTGCTCAGTCCAATATTGTGAAGCATTTATCCTATGTTTTTTTCTTGTAGTTTCATAGTTTGGGGTTTTACATTTAAGCTGTTAATTCCTTATTTAGTTAATGTTTATATACAGTGAGAGTTATGTGTCTACTTTTCCCAGCATCATTTATTAAAATACTTTTCCCCCAATATGTGCACTTGGCAACTTTGTCAAGGATCCATTGGCTGAAATTGTGTGAGTTTGCTCCTGGGCTCTGTATTCCATTCCATTGGTCTATGCATATGTTTCATGCCAGTACCATGTAGTTTGGGTTATGATAGCTTTATAGTATATTTTCAAGTCAGGGGGTGTGAGGACCCCAGCTTCACACTCCAGTGGAGACTTTTGTGGTTCCATATCAATTTTATGATTATTTTTCTATATTTGTAAATAATGTCACTGGTATTATAATAAAGATTGCATTAAATTTATAGATTGTTTTAGGGTGTACAGCCATTTAAAAAATATCAGTCCTCCATTCCATGAACACAGGGTATCTTTCCATTTATTTGTATCTTTTTCAGTTTCTTTCATCAATGTTTTACAGTTTTCAATGCAGAGCTCTTACACTTCCTTGGTTAAGTTTATTCCTAGGTATCTTGTTAATGTAGCTATTGTAAATAAAATTTTATTGCTTCTTGACTTTTTTCAAGATAGTTCACTATTAGCACATTAAAATGCCTTTTTGTTATGCTGATTTTGGTAGTCTGCAACTTTACTGAACTTATTAGTTCTAGTACTTTTGGTGGAATCTTTACGGTTTTCTATATGTAAGAACATGTCATCAGCAAACTGGGACAATTTGACTTCTTCCTTTACAATTTAGAAGTCTTTTACGACTCTCTTGCCTGATTTTCTGGCTGGGACTTCCAGTCCTATATTGAATAGGAGAGGTAAAAGTGGACTTCCTTTTCTTGTTCCTCAGTTTTACACTGTTCAGTATTATGTTAGCTGTGGGTTTGTCATATATGGCCTTTATTGTGTTGAAGTACATACTTTCTATACATAACTTGTTGAGAGTTTTTATCATAAAGGAATGTTGAACCTTGTGAAATGTTTTTCTGCATCTATTTATTTTATTTTTTTATTTTTTATTTTTTTGAGTTGGAGTCTCACTCTGTCGCCCAGACTGGAATGCAGTGGCCGCTCCCGGCCACCGCACCCTCGACCTGA
>NW_007252786.1:79491-84099 GCF_000164805.1 Carlito syrichta | reverse complement strand
TTGTAGAGATGAGGTCTCGCTGCCCAGACAGGTCTCGAACCCGCGGGCTCAGGCAATCTATTCACCTCAGCCTCCCAAAGGCGCCGGATTACAGGCTGAGCCACCGAGCCCGGCTCTGCATCTATTTAAATAATCACACTGCTTTTGTCTTTCTTTCTTGCATCTGGTGTAGTACAATTATTGATTTGTGTATGTTAAATCATCTTGCATCCCTGGAATAGATCCTACTTGATCATAGTGAGTGGTCTTGTTTATGTACTGTTGGATTTTACTGTTGTACGCATTTATTGCTACCATCTTGTTGATAATTTTTGCATCTATGTTCATCAGGGAGATTTTGAACTGTAATGTTTTGTTGTGGTGGTGCTGTGGTTTGAGTTTGGAATAAGGGTAATGCTGACCACATATAATGAGTTTGGTAGTATTCCCTCCTCTTCAATTTCCGGGAATATTTTGAGGAGAATTGGCAATAATTCCTCTTTAAATGCTTGGTAGAATTCAGTAGTGATGCCAACAGTTACTAAGCTCTTCTGTGATGAAAGACTTTTTATGATTGATTCAATTTCCTCACCCATCACTAGTCTGTTCAGATTTTCTATCTTCATAATTCAATCTTGGTAGATTATTTATGTCCAGAAATGTCTCATTTCTTCTGTGTTATTAAACTTGTTGGCACATAGTTGTTCATAATAGTCTCTTGTGATCCTTTGCATTCCTGTAGTTCTAGTTGGAGCATTGCCCCCTTTCATCTGATTTTATTGGAGTCATCTTCCTATAGTCTAGCTAAAGGTGTGTGGATCTTTTTTTACCTTTTAAATAAACCAACTCTTAATTTCATTGATCTTTTAAATTGTTTTTGGCTTCTATTTTAAAAAAAATACTTCTCTGAGTTTTATTGTTTCCTTCCTTCTACCAATTTGGGGACAATTTGTTCTTGTTTTTCTATTTGATATGTACCATCAGGTTGTTTACTAGAAACCTTTCTTCTTTTTGCTGTAGGCATTTATTGTTACAGAATTTTCCCTTAGAACGGCTTTTGTTGTGTCACATAGGTTTTGGTGTGATGTGTTTCCATTCTCATTTGTCTTCAGGAAATTTTTAATTTCCCTTTTAACTTCTTCATTGACACGCTAGTTGTTTTGGAGCATGTTGCTTAATTCCCGTATATCTGTAAAGCTTTTGCAGTTTTTCTTGTTGTTGACTTCTAGTTCTATAACATTGTGGTCAGAAAAGGTATTTGATACAGTCTCTATCTTCTTAAAGTTGTTAAGACTTGTTTTGTGGGCTAACATGACCTTTCTGCAGCTGTTGATGGGAACACTCTCTAAATGTCTGTTAGGTACTTTTGGTCTGTGGTGCAGCTTAAGTTCATTGTTTCTTTCTTCATTTTTTGCCTAGATGATGTCCATTGTTGAAAATGGGTTGTTGAGGAGGCGGGGAAGATGGCGGCCAAGCCAGATGGACTATGAGAGTCCCCATGCGAGTGAGTGAGTGTATGGAAAATCCTGTGTATGTGCTGGTGAGAGAGTGGGCATGTGAGTGACTGACTGAGTGAGGGCTCAAGAGCTAGCAGCCAGGGTTCTCCTGGTGCAGCGGCTGGTGTCACAGTTTCTGGGCTTGGACCCTAGAGATTCCCTGGACACAGAAGCTGAGCACCATTTTCTCTTTCTTTTCTTTCTTTCTCTTTTTTATATCAACAAACCTTCCCTGGGAAGAAAATGCTGGAAGAGACTGTCTAAGTGGCCAGGCCCCCAGTGCAACAGCAGGTGCTGCAGCTTCTCTACTTTGTCCCTGGTTCTTCCCGGGTCGCAGAAGTGGAGCACCGTTGTTTTTTAAAACGGACAGAAGTTTCCTTTGGAAAAGTGGTGGGGAGACACTATTGCCCCAGGCATTGCCCTATTGCCCTCACCATTGAAGCAGGAGAGAGACTGCTCCGGGCTTTGCCTCATCACTTCAGCACCTTGCAAGGTGCTGGAAGGGGCTGTGGCCCACAGAAGAGGACAAGAGAGGCACTCCACCACCATATTGAGGCGGGGCAGGAAAGTACTCTGACTTGCTCACCACAGACCAACAGATCCGATCTCTGTTACCGGAGAATCAGCTACTCAGGGCTTAATCGTGGCCCAAAGGGAATATCCTGAGAGCACAAACTTTAGAGGGACCTGACTAGTGCTGAGTTCCAGGCGCCCCACCCCTTACCTTGATTCAGTTGTGGGACAAAGAGTGTGGCCAGAAAAGAAGGAGGAAAACCTCCAAAGAGATCAGTGGTGAGCCCAGGGCTGACCCAAACCCCCTCCTTCCCAGCAATCCTCTGAATGTCAGACCTACACAGCTAGGTCACGACTGAGAGGGACAAACCCAGGAGGAACTTGGACGTCAGTGGCAATCGGAGAGCTCCATTCCAGGATAGGTCTGGCTGTGGCACCCCAGTGAGAGTACATACCTGGAGAAGAGACAGTCCTGTACCTCCCCAACAGAGATCTTCCTGACCAAACAAGAGTGAGAGGAGAGTACATACCTGGGGAAGAGACAGTCCTGTACCTCCCCAACAGAGATCTTCCTGACCATATGAGAGTGAGAGGAGAGGGCTGCAGCTCCACCCACCTCCACTGCCCCTCCTCCTTCCCTCCTTCATTCCCTGAGGAGAGAATGAAAGAGGTTCCTCTGCAGGAGAGACCTGATTAGAGGAACAATTACAGAGCTTGCCATGAGAGAGCAGACTTTTTGTTTGTCTGTTTGTTTTTGTGTTTTAAATTTTCAATTATTTTTTAATTAAAAAAATTTTTTTTACTGTTTGCTTGTTAGTGCATCTATTTTAGAAATATTTTTCCTTTGTGCATGAGTGTGTATGTGAGGGTTTGATTTGCATCCCGCACAAAAAATTTATTTTTCTTTTGTTTTTCTGTTTCTTATTTTATTTGTCATTTTCTGTTTATGTGTGTATGTGAATCATTGAGTGTTCATCTTTTGATTTTGTTGTGGTTGTTGGTTTTTGTTCTTTTATTCTTCTGGGTCTTTTTATATTCACTTTTTATTGTTTAAGAGGTATGTCAATAAATGTGTGAGAGTTCGACCTGAATCCTTCCCCACGCCCTTTGGTCCTTCCGGTTTTCTTCTCTAGTCACTTTGTGCTAGGAATGTGTGTGTGTGTTTAGTTTTCTTGGGGGTCTGATTGTTGCTAATTGTTTTGTTTCACTTTGTTGTTATTCTAGTTTGTTTTGGAGTGTGTATGTATGTGTTCAATTGCTTTTACATTGGTTTCTGCTTTGTATCATCATATAGAGTGGTAGTGGGGAGTGGGTCTCAGGAAACACATACCACAATAAGTGAACATTTTAATTTGCAAGTAGTATCTGATTCCTAGCATCCCATCCCCAATTTTATTTGAATTTAGAAAACTACAAGAGACAGCAAAGCTTGCCATCCACCATCCTATTTCAAAATGGAACAAATCTAGAACCTGGACCAGGGAAGAATAGAGGTCTGAGCAAACATCAGAAGAGAAAGCCTCTCCCACTGACACTAAATAAAAAAACTAAAGAGAAAAACAAGAGATCTGTCACAAATGAGGAAAAGCCAAAGGAAGACCTCAGGCAATTTCAAGTGTACCAAAGACAAAACTCCTGAAAAATTAGACCTTGGTGCCCAAACAATGGAAGTAACCAATGACTGGCCCCAGAATACGACAGGGATTAGGGAATGGATGGAAAGAGTGAATAGGATTCAAGAAAGACAAGCTGCAACACTGCTAGAACTTGTAACAGAGATTTTGGCAATAAGAAATTTCATCCAGGAAATAAATAACACGATGACAAACATGGAAAGCAGAATTAATCTAGGTGAAGAAAGAATCTCAGAACTTGAAGACCAGAACATGTAATGAACCCGTCCTGTAAAAAACATAGAAAGAAGACTCAGAAAGAAAGAACAAAGCTCAAAAGGGATGTGAGATTATATCAAGAGTCTGAACCTATGCCTGATTGGTGTCCCAGAAGAAGAAAGGGAAATGGAGAACAACTTGAAGCAAGTATTCCAGGAAGTAATCCAAGAAGACTTTTCCCATCTCACCAGAGATGTGACCAGCCAAGCACAAGAGATACAGAGAACCCCCACAAGACATCAAATAAGAAGACCAACCCCTAGACACATAGTAATTCTCCTACACAAAGTAGGCACAAAGAAAAAATACTAAAGGAAACAAGAGACAAAGGTCAGACTACCTACCTGGGAAAACCAACTAGAATACTAGCAGACCTAGCAGCAGAAACACTACAAGCAAGAAGTGACAGAAGCCCTATATTCAAAATCCTCAAAGATAAACAATTTAAACCAAGAAATTCCTATCCAACCAAGCTCAGTTTCATCAGTGATGGAGAATTAAAATCCTTCCCAGACATAATCCCTAAGAGATTATGCAGCTTCCAGACCAGCTCTAAAGGAGACACTTAAAAAGATATTAAGCACAGAAGAAAGAAGAAAAAGATTGACCACACACTTCCCAAGAGAACAGCAGAGCACAGAATACAGCACAACAAGAAACTTGAAAACACACACATACATTAACCCCAAAGCCAAAAGAAAACAAGCAAACAAAGGAAAAACTTTATA
>NW_007252786.1:43398-79471 GCF_000164805.1 Carlito syrichta | reverse complement strand
GTGGCTCAGCCTGTAATACCACGCCTTTGGGAGGCTGAGATGAGTGGATTGCCTGAGCCCATGGGTTCAAGACCTGCCTGGGCAGCAAGACCTCATCTCTACAAAAATTTAAAAATCAACAAAAAAAAAAGAACTTCACGACAGGGATAAACAATCATATTTCAATAATTAGCATGAATGTGAATGGACTAAATACACCACTGAAAAGACACAGAATGGTGGGATTGATAAGAAACCATGACCCCATTATTTGCTGCATCCAGGAGACTCATCTCACTTCAAAGGATGCACACAGACTCAAAGTTAAGAGTTGGAAAATGAGTTTCCAGGCAAATGACACAAAAGAAGGCAGGAGTTGCAATTTTTTTTTTTTTTGAGTTGGAGTCTCACTCTGTCACCCAGACTGGAGTGCAGTGGCCACTCCTGGCCACCGCAGCCTCGACCTGCTGGGCTCCAGTGATCCATCTGCCTCAGCCTTCCAAGTAGCTGGAACTACAGGTGTGCACTACCACACCCGGCTAATTTTTTGATTTATTGTAGAGATGAGGTCTTGCTGCACAGGCGGGTCTCAAACACGCTGGCTCAGGCAATCCACTCACCTCAGCCTCCCAAAGGCGCGGGATTACAGACTGAGCCACAGAGCCTGGCTAGGAGTTGCAATCTTAATATCAGACAAAGCAACCTTTAAGCTATCAAAAATTTTAAAAGATGCAAAAGGACACTACATAATGATAAAAGGGTCAATCCATCAATAAGAAATATCCCTCCTAAACATATACGCACCCAACATAGGAGCACCAGCATTTATAAAGCAACTACTAAGTAAACTAAAAAAAGATATTGACTCTAACACTATTATATCAGGGTACTTGAATACCCAATGACAGTCCTAGATAGATCATTAAGGCAAAAAATCAGCAAGGAGATCCAGAATCTAAACTTGACACTCGACCAAATGGACTTAATAGATACCTACAGATTATTCCACCCAACAACCACAGAATATACATTCTACTCATCACCACATGGAACATAGTCCAAGATCACATCCTTGGCCATAAAACAAGCATAAACAAATTTTATAAGGTTGAAATCTTTCCACGCACATTCTCAGACCACAGTGGAATAAAAATAAATATCAACACCAACAACATTTCTCCAAAACCCACAAAGACATGGATACTAAGTAGCATGATGCTGAGCAACTACTGGGTCAACACTGAAATCAAAGCATTGAAAGATTCCGAAAACAAATGAAAATGAAGAAACATCTCACCAAAACCTCTGGGATGCCCTGAAAACAGTTCTCAGAGGGGAATTTATATCTCTAAGAGCACACATCAAGAAAACAGAAAGATCAGAAGTTGAGAGCCTAACAAATCACCTAAGGGAGCTGGAAAGAGAAGACTACCAAAACCCCAACTTTAGTAGAAGAATCCAAATCACCAAAATAAGAGCCCAAATATGGGACTAGAAGACAAAAATATCAAAGAAAAAACAACAAAACAAAAAACTGATTCTTTGAAAGAATTAACAAGATTGATGGGCCCCAAGAAAAAGAGAGAAAAAAACCAAATAAACACAATCAGAAATACAAAAGATCAAATCACAACTGATCCTGAAGAAATACAAAGATTATCAGAGATTACCATGTACACCTATATGGAAAAAAACTTGATAACCTAAATGAAATGGAGGACTCTCTGACATCACACAACCTCCCCATGTTGAAACAAGAAGACATAGAGACACTAAATAGAACAATAGCGACCCAGGAAATTGACTCTGTCATAAGAACACTACCTACAAAGAAAAGCCCCAGATGGCTTTCCAGCAGAATTCTACAAAACGTACAAGGAGGAGCTGATACCAATCTTACTGAAAGTATTCCAGGCAATTGAGAATGATGGAATTCTCCCCAAACCATTTTACAAAGCTAACATCACACTGATCCCCAAACCAGGTAAAGATCCAACAAAGAAAGAGAACTACAGGCCAATAGCCTTTATAAACATAGATGCAAAAATCCTCAACAAGATTCTAGCAAATTGGATCTAAAAACACATCTCAAAAATCATCCATCATGACAAAGTAGGCTTCATCCCCAGGATGCAGGACTGGTTCAACAATTGCAAGACCATAAATGTAATTAAATACATCAACAAATGTAAAAACAAGAACCACATGATTATTTCATTAGATGTAGAAAAAACTTTTGATAAAATCCAGCATCCCTTCTTGATAAAAATCCTCAAACACCTAGGTATAGAAGGAACATACCTCAAAATAGAAAGTGCCATCTATGATAAACCCACAGCTAACATACTGCTAAATGGACCGAAACTGGAAACATTTCCCCTGAAAACTGGAACAAGACAAGGCTGCCCACTCTCACCTCGCTTGTTCAACATTGTGTTGGAAGTCCTAGCTCAGGCAATTAAACAAGAGAAGGAAATCAGGGGTATCCAAATAGGAAAAGATAAAGTCAAGTTATCCCTCTTTGCTGATGATATGGTCCTATACCTTGAAAATCCAAGAGAATCTGTCAAAAACTTGCTTGCACAGATAAAGGACTTTGGCAAAGTCTCAGGATACAAAATAAATGTGTAAAAGACAGGTGTATTCCTATATACCAACAAGAAGCAGGCAGAGACCCAACTAAAAAGCACAATCCCATTCACAATAGCCACCAAAAAAATGAAATACTTCAGCATCTTCCTAACCAGAGAAGTGAAAGACTTTTACAGCGAGAACTACAAAACACTGCTCAAAGAAGATACAAACAAATGGAAAAATATTCCATGCTCATGGAGAGGAATAATCAACATTGCTAAAATGTCCATCCTACCAAAGGCAATCTACAGATTCAATGCAATACCCATTAAGTTACCAATATCATTTTTTCAGACCTGGAAATGACAATACAGAAATTCATATGAAAAACATAAATGACCACGAATAGATAAAACAATTCTTAGCAAAAGAAACAAAGCATAAGGTATCACACTTCCAGACTTCACACTTTACTATAGGGCTACAGTAATCAAAACAGCCTAATATTGGTACAAGAACAGAATAGAGATTCCGGAAGCAAAGCCTCAACTTCTCAACCAACTCATCTTTGACAAAGCCTCCAACAACAACCACTGGGGAGAGGATAACCTATTCAGTAAATGGTGCTGAGAAAACTGATTGACCACATGCAGAAGATTGAAACAGGACCTTTACCTATCACCATACACAAAAATTAACTCTAAATGGATCAAAGACCTAAACGTAAAACCTCAAACAATAAGAATCTTAGAAAACGCAGGAGACACCCTTATGGGAATTGGAACTGGCAACTAATTCCTGATCAGAACCCTAAGTGCCCATACCCTAAGAAAAAAGATAGACAAGTGGGACTTCATCAAGCTGACGAGCTTCTGCAAAGCAAAAGAAACTGTCAAGAGAGCAGGGAGATAGCCCACAGAATGGGAAAAAATATTTGTTAACTGTATATCTGACAAAGGCCTAACATCTAGGATCTACAAGGAACTCAAATGTGCTGAAAGAAAAAACACAAACAGCCCCATTAAAAGTGGGCAAAAGACATGAATAGATACTGCTTAAAAGAAGATATACAGGCAGCCAACAGACACATGAAAAAGTGCTCAGCCTCACTCATCATCAGATAAATGCAAATCAAAACCACATTGAGATACCACCTAACCCCTGTAATAAAGCAAACAACAGATGCTAGTGAGGATGTGGAGAAAAAGGAATGCTTCTACACTGCTGGTGAAAATGCAAACTAGTGCAACTTCTTTGGAAAAGTGTGGCAATTTCTGAAAGAACTAGAAATTGACCTTCCATATGACCCAGCAATTCCCCTATTGGGAATATACCCAGAGGAACTCAAATCATTCTACAAAAAAGATACCTACACATGTATGTTTGTTGTAGCCCTATTCACAATAGCAAAAACATGGAACCAACCATGCTGCCTTTTGAAGCTGGACTAAATTTTTTTAAATGTGGTATATATACACAGTGGAATACTACACAGCCATAAAGAAGGATAAACATATGAACTTTGCAGCCACTTGGATGGATTTAGAGTCAATCATACTCAGTGATCTATCCAGAAACAAAGAACAGAGTACCATATGTTCTCCCTCATAAGCGGGCCTTGAACAATTATCATAATACTATAAGAAAGGGATTGACACTAGTGGGAAACTGCCAGGGGAGGGAGGTGGTGGGATTTGGCAGCTGAGGAAAACTGCTAGGGGAGGGAGGGGCATACCTCATCAACAGGGGTACCTGCGTAATCAAAGTTTGTATAACTAACCCTGCATTGTAACCCACATCTTTAAAAGAAAAAAAATTGAAAAAACATTTCTTTTTTGGAAGGACTAAGGACAGTACCTCCAATTTGTCCTGTTTGTTCACCCCATCAGTCAGGTGATATTCACCCAACCTAAGAGTAACTGAGTAAATGGCTCCGAGATTGGAGATGAGGAAGATATCTGAAGGTGCTGTCAAGTATTTTGCATGGGAAGTGCAGGAACTGCATTTTTTGTCTCCTCTATAAGGTTAAGGGGAATGGTAGTCTAATCATGTTCAAAACTATCTGGTATAAGATGAAAGGCTGAGTAGTTACTTAACTTGCAGATGCTTATGAGAGTTCAGAAGAGTCACACCAGAGCATTTTCCTTCATGAAGAAGGCCCCTCTACAGTTCTAAAAGATAAAGATCATTAATGTCCCTCTCTCTCTCATGCCTCCGAGGGTCAAAGGTATACCTTCCTCAATTCTAACATTGCTCAATCTCTACTGCTTCAAATTTGGTATTTCTTATCCTAGTAGCTAAAAGATTACTTTTAAAAATATGTCTTAAATATCTGCATCAGACCTCACTTCTGGAAGGGTCAATTTCAAGTGGGACAGGGCATTTTTATAAAATTTAGATTCCTTGAAAAATTTTCTATTTATGTCCTTTCACATTTGAAAACTGTGTTGCTTTTATTGTTGAGTTATAATATCTCTTTATATACTCTGGATTTTAACTCCTACCAGATATATGACTTCAATTATTTTCTACCATTGTGTGGATTGTCTTGAAATTATATTTATATTGTCCTCTGATGTATGAAAATTTTAATTTTGATATGGCTTAACTTACTTATTTTTTGCTGTATTTTTGTACTTTTGCAATCATATCGAATAAATTATTGCCAATGTTGTGAAGATCACTCCCTATCATTCATTCAAAAAGTTTTATAGTTTTAGCCCTTACATTTAAGACTTTGATCCATTTGAGTTAATTTTTGTATATAGTGGAAGGTAATGGTACAACTTTATTCTTTCACATGGGGATATATAATTTCCCCAGAATCATTTCCCTAATCCCCCTTATATCCAAGTTGCAACCCAATAGGTATACTGCCAGGTGGTATACCAGAGAGTGAAAGGTGAACCATGCCTAGGAATGGTCCGCAATTTTCAAAATAGCGCTGTATAACCTCCCACTCTTTTTGTCCTGATCATTACTTAAGGGAAGAGTTAAGAGATGATTCCTTGCTAGAGACAGTTGCATTCAGTGCCAACTCAACTTACTAAAGCATGTGAGCCAGGAGGAGTTAAGAGCAATAAAGGCAGAAATCAAATTTTTGGAGGGCTGTTCCAATACTCAACAATACTAGAGGCCTATGGATGATAGGGAATGTGGAGAGTTCGTTGAATACTTTGACTGTCAGACCACTGTTGAGTGACTTTAAAGATAAAATGTGCACCACTGTTCCCTCATATAGTCCTAAATAACTAGGCTTGGTAAGAAGATCTCTGGATTTTGTCTGAGTTTATCTGCCAGCCCCAATGGTGGAGCTGTGACCATAATCAGAGTCACTGACACTGTGGCTTCTGACAAGCCAACTCAAAAGTCACTGTATTATGAAATTTCTGGACATCAGAGAGTGGAGGCACTTGCATTAAACTCTGACCCACCTTGCTCATGGATCAACCAAAATAACTTCTAATGTTTCTGTCCCACCCAGTCTCTGAATCCTCATTGTTAACATTACTTAGTTCTGCTTTGAGGATGCATTGACCCAGCAGCTACAGACATGCTGCATTTTAGGCTATCCCATAATTGTGATAACTGTCCCCTGCTGTGACAACATCCCTTCCCCATCTAACTTAAAGGAGAATGATCAACAATCAAAGGAGCATTTGACTTGCTTGTTTTAATCCTAACTCTTGCAGTTCCACCCCTATACATTTAACAAAGGTACGGCAGAGGGGAACCTTTCCTCCTTTCTTGTCTATCACTTGGGTGAGAGCATTCATTAGAGGATCCTGGGGAGTCCTCTTATATCCTCTAACCAATAGTCTGGGGGAGCCCTTGTTCTAGTCCAGATAGCCAATGTCTCTATCAGCATCCCATCCTTGTCACCAAAAACTGTCAAGAAGTATGAGAAGCCTGAAGTTTTATACTAGTTGTAAGTTAACAAGTTTCCCTGCCACAGTTCCATGGATGCTGGCAGAAGATAATGAGATGTGTGGTTCAGAGAAAAAGGACGATATTCCTCATGGCATGCAATGAGAATGTATTTCATATTCTTGTCAGTTTAACTTACTCCAAAATCTGTGGGGAGCGAGGTCAAAGGGCAATGGGACATATTGTACATATATAGATTTTACACCATAGTTGAGGAGCTCTGAGCTTTGGAAACCCAATTTATTATAGTAGGCTACAAGCAAACCTGCCTGATTTTTGCCCTGAGGAGATATTATCTTTATTATGCTGGACTGTAAACTAAATTGCTCTCTGCTCAAGAGGAACATGTTATATTTTCCAAGCAAGTCCACCATATATATAACCTCCTTGAAAGGATAGTCTGAAACAAAATTTAACACTGCCTCTGTATTCAAGCTATTCCAAGCCTGACCAATGTAAGTCTCATATGCACTGATTTTATATATATATAACTCTTGTCTTCCTAAAATGTATACAACCAAGCTGTAATTTAATCACCAAGGGCACATGTTCTCAGTACTGTATTTCAGGGCTCGGTGCCTCACATTTGGCTCAGAATAAAACTCTTTGAACATACTTTTGCAGAACTTGCAATTTTCCATTGTCACCTAAGAGAGAGTCTTTCTCTTCTCCCCACCCCTAGCCCTAATCTGGGGCAACCTAATTTGTCCTCAATTTCTATAATTTTGCTATTTTTGAAAATATTATATAGCTGGAATCATAGGGTTACCTTTTGGGATTGATTTTTTTACTCACAACAACTCCCTGGAGATCCATCTAGATTTTTGTATGTATCAATAGTTCATTCTTTTTGTATTGCTGTAGTTGTTCATGAATGTACCACATTTTGTTTAACCATTTACCTACTATTATGGTTAATTTTAGGTGTCAGCTTCACTGGATTGAAGGATGCTTACTTGGCTGGTGACGTATTGTTCCTAGGTGTGTCTATGAAGGAATTTCCAGAGGAGATTGATGGATGTGTGAGTCAGTGAACTGAGAGAGTTAGATAAACAAGCAGAGAGTGTTCCTCTTTCTCTCTCCCTTCTGAAGCTGGATGCTTTTTCTCTTTCTGCCCTTGGACATCAGCCTCTAGTTCTTTGACTTTTAGATTCTGGGACTTGCTCAGGCCGCCTCTGGGGGTCCCTTGGGATTTTGGCTTTGGCCTGTGGTCTGCACCATTGGCTTTCCTAGTTCTGAGACTTTGAGGATAAGCCATGCTATCAGCTTATCAGGTGTTCCAGCTTGCAGATGGCCTGCTATGGATCTTCCATTTTTGTGATTACCTGAGACCATTTCCCTTAATAAATTTCCTTCCATATATCCTATTGGTGCTGTATTTCTGGAGTACCCTGACAATACACCCATTGAAGAACATTTGAATGGTATACTTGCCTTCCTGAATACATTCCTTGGTCATGGTATATAATTATGTTTCTATTACAATAATTTTAAAACAGAACTACTATATAATCCAGCAAACCCACCACTGAATTTATATCTAATGGGAATTAAATCCTTATGTCAAAGAGATATCTGTACTTCCAACTCATTGCAGCATTATTCCCAATAGCCACACCATAGAATCAATCTAAGTGGCTATCAATGAATGGATGAATAAATAAAATGCGGCATACATACACAATGAAGTATCATTCAGTCTTTAAAAATCCTGTACTTTGAGATTATATAAATGAACCTTGAGAATATTATGTTAAGATAAATACCACATGATCTTGCTTATATGTGAATTCTAAAAAAGTTAAACTCATAGAAGCAGAGAGCAGAAATGTGGCTACCAGGGACTAGAGGTGGGATTTGAGATATTAGTCAAAGTTACAAAATTCAGTTAAGCAGTTAAATTCAACAGATCTATTGTACAACATGATGACTGTAGCTAATAACAATATATTGTTTACTTGAAAATCACTGAAACAAGATTTTGTGTTCTCACCACAAAAAAATGATAAATAAGCATGCTAATACATATGTTAATTAGCTTGATTTAGCCATTCCACAATGTCTCCATATTTCAAAGCATAATATTGTACAGAACAAATACATAAAATTTTTATTTGACAATTTAAAAAAATTTTTTAGAAATCCTCCCAACAAAGAAAAGCCCAGGATAAGATGGCCTTACTTGTGAATTCCACCAAAATTTATTGAATAAGTAAAGCTAATCCTTCTCAAGCATTTCCAAAAATTTGAAGAGATGAGAATACTTCCATATTCATTTAATGAGGTCAGCATCACTCAGATATCAAAGCCAGACAAAAATACCAAAGTTATAGGCTAAAATCAAGGGTTGCTCATTTATTATAAAGAAATAGCTCCTGTTAGAATAATAGAAACTAACCTTTTACTTATTTTGCAATGATTAATCAGACTGAATGTAAAGGCTGCTTGGATTTACGAGTGCACATTTTTCCTCCTTCCCTTGCACTGCCCTCAGAATGTAATTCCTCCCTCCCTTCTCCAGTTTGGACTTTCTCAACTTGTTTATCGATCATTTATAGACATCATTAAAGCTTGAAGAAAACCCAGCACCAGACCTCTGTTATCCATGAAATGTGGAGGAACTGCACGTGCGTTGAAGAAGCAGCTGCAGTTCTAGATCAGAACTCCCAGACAGTTCCAAAGCTCTCAAATCTCTTATGAATGTCAGTGAGCTCTTTGAGAGTAACCCCTTTCCCCCAGGTAATTTAAGTTTATGTTTTACTTTCATCTTTACCTAAGATAGATGAAAGATTGTATGTTTAGGCTATAAATACTTAGGGGAAAGTGTGCTTCTTTGAGCAAACCCTAGTGGCATTACTGACCTGCTCCTTATTGCCTTGATTAAACTCCATTTCCTCCCACTCTTCGGCCTCTCATTTCTGCTGTAATAGAAAGCAGGTGGTCTACCAAAACACCACAAGAAAAAATATATACAGTATTCCAGGATCTCTGATGAATACAGAGGAAATGGTCTCAAAAAACACTGGCAAACCAAATCCAAATGAAAGCATTATACACAATTATCAAGTGGGGTTTGTTCCCAGGGTGCAAAAGCGTCTCAAAATATAAAAATCAATTAATGTGATACACCATGCAGAATAAAGATTACATGCTCATTTCAGTAAATGTTAGAAAAGAATCTCACAAAATTGCACATGCTTTCATAATAAAAAGTCTCAACAAATCAGGAAAAGATAGAAGTTACTAGAGAATAATAAAGCCCATATATGAAAAGCCCACAGCTAACATAATGCCAAATGGTGAAAAACTAAAAAAATTTTCCTCAAAGATCAGAAACAAAGCAAAGGTGACCATTCTCATTACTTCTACACAACAGAGTAATGAACATCGCATCAGAGACAGACAAGAACAGAAATAAAAGGCATCCAAACAGGAAAGGAAGGAGTAAAATTATTCCTGTGTGAAGATGACATGATCTCATATGTAGAACACTCTAAATACACCATAAAAATACCACTCGAACTAATACGTAAAAGCAAAGTTGTAAGGGCATAAAATCAACATACAAACATCAATTGTGCTTCTAGAAAATAACAATAAGTTATCTGAAAATGAAATTCAGAAAACAAAACCATTTATAAAACACCAGGAAGCCGGGCTCGGTGGCTCAGCCTGTAATCCCGCGCCTTGGGAGGCTGAGGTGAGTGGATTGCCTGAGCCCGCAGGTTCGAGACCCACCTAGGCAACTTTGCAAGACCTCATCTCTACAATAAATCAAAAAATTAGCCAGGCGTGGTAGCGCTCGCCTGTAGTTCCAGCTACTTGGAAGGCTGAGGCGGAAGGATCGCTGGAGCAGGTCGAGGCTGTGGTGGCTGGGAGCGGCCACTGCACTCCAGTCTGGGCGACAGACAGAGTGAGACTCCAACTCAAAAAAAAAAAAAAAAGACACCAGGAAAAATACCTAGGAACGAACTTATCTGAGAAGGTAAAACACTTGTCCACTGAAAACTATAAAACACTGATAAAAAGTTAAACAAGATGCGGACAAAACGAAAGACACTATGGATTGAAAAAACATAATGTTGTTAAAATGTTCTTACTACCCAAAGCAATTTAGATTCAACACAATCTCTATTAAAAGTTCAACAACATGTTTTACAGAAATAGAAAAAAATAATTATAAAATTCATATGGAACCACAAAGACCCTAATTTGTTGAAAAGACTTTCCTTTCCTCCATTGAGTTGTTTTGACACCGCTGTTGAAGACCTATGACCCATACATGTGAAAGTTTATTCTTGGGGGTCTTTAATCTATTCCACTGGTATACACATTTGTCTTTATGCCAGTACCACACTGTTTTGATTACTGTATCTTTGTAATAAGTTTTGAAATCAACATACATTTTTTCTTGTGATAAGTTTTGAAATCAACATACATTTTGTTCTTTTTCAGGAATTTCTTAAATTTCATGTTTAGGATAGATTCTATTTCTGTAAATTTTTTTATAAGGATTGCATTGAATCTGTAGATTGCTTAGGGTAGTATTATCATCTAAATTATATATCTTTGAATCTGTCAATGCAGAATGTCTTTCTATTTATTTATGCCTTTAATTTCTTTCAATAATGTTTTGCTGTATTCAATGTACAAATTTTGCACCTCCTTGGATAAATTTAATCCCAAGTGTATCTCTCTCTTTGAATATATTATAAATTGAATTGTTTTCTTATTTTCCTTTTAAGATTGTTCATTATTACTATTGTATAGAAATGCAGTTGATTTCGTATGTAGATTTGTATCCTGCAACTTTGCTGATTCATTTACTGGCTCAGCAGAGGTTTTGTTGACTCCTTAGTGTTTACAATATATGGGATCATGTCTTCTGCAAACAGAAAAAAGTTTCCATATTCTTTTCTAACTTATTTTTATTGCCTGATAGCTCCTTAGTAGAACTTGCAGTACTATGTTGAAGTGATGAAAGCAGCCATGTTCTTCTTATGCTTGATCTTAGGAAAATAACTTTAATTCCTTTACCATTTAAAAGGGAATTTTCAGCCGGGCTCCATGGCTCAGCCTGTAATCCCACGCTTTGGGAGGCCGAGATGAGTGGATTGCCTGAGCCCGCGGGTTCGAGACCCGCCTGGGCAACTTGGTGAGACCTCATCTCTACAATAAATCAAAAAAAAATTAGCTGGGCGTGGTAGCACGCGCCTGTAATTCCAGCTACTTGAAAGGCTGAGGCGGAAGGATCGCCAGAGCCCGGAGGGTCGAGGCTGCGGTGGCCGGCAGCAGCCACTGCACTCCAGTCTGGGTGACAGAGTGAGACTCCAACTCAAAAAATAATAAATAAATAAAAAATAAAATGAGATTTTCCATTTTGGCCTTCATCATGTTGAAAAAAATTTCTTCTAGTTCTAGTTGTTAACTTTTTTTTTTTATCAAGAAAGAGTGTTGAATTTTTTTTACAATGCTTTTTTGCAACAACTGAGTTGATCATGTGGCCTTTTCCCCTCATTCTGTTAATGTAGTATGCTACATTAATTTATTTTTATGTTAGTCCAAGAATAAATTTCATTTAATAATGGTGCATAATCCTGTTAATATGCTGCTGAATTGTCTTTGCTCATATTTGGTTGGGAATTCTTGCATCAATTTTCACAGGGGTATTAATTCATAGTTTCCTTGTAGTATCTTTTTCTAGTCAGTATCATATGATGACTGCAGAAGTTTCTGCTCCACATAAAAATTTTGGAGAAGTTTCAAAATAATTGGTTTTAATTTTTTTATGTTTGGTGGGAATCACTAGTGAAGCCATCTTATACAAGAGCTTTTTTTGCCGGGCTCGGTGGCTCAGCCTGTAATCCCGCGCTTTGGGAGGCTGAAGTGAGTGGATTGCCTGAGCCCGTAGGTTCGAGAGGTTTTTTTGTTTTTGTTTTTGTTTTTTTGAGTTGGAGTCTCACTCTGTCACCCAGACTGGAGTGCAGTGGCTGCTCCTGGCCACCGCAGCCTCGACCTGCTGGGCTCCGGCAATCCTTCCGCCTCAGCCTTCCGAGTAGCCGGAATTACAGGCGCGTGCTACCACGCCCGGCTGATTTTTGATTTATTGTAGAGAGGAGATCTTGCTAAGTTGCCCAGGCAGGTCTCGAACCCATGGACTCAGGTAATCCACTCACCTCAGCCTCCCAAAGCGCGGGATTACAGGATGAGCCACCCAGCCCGGCTTACTTTGTCATTTTTAAGACATGTTTTGTGGTCTATCCTGGAGAATGCCCCATGTGCACTGGAAAATAACGTGCATTCTGCTATTGACTGTAGTAGTTTGTATATATTTGTTAGGCTGAATTTACTACAGTGTTATTCAAGATTTCCATTTCCTTAATCATCTTCTATCTGGTTGATCTATTCAGTATTAAAAGTGGAATACTGAAATCTCTGACTATTATTATAGAGTTGTCTGTTTCCATCCTTCAGTTAAGTCAGTTTTTACTTCATATGTAGAAATTGTAATGCTTGGTGCAAAAATATTTATAATAGTTATATCTTCTTGATTAACTAATATTAGATTAGCTAGATTATCATATATACTATCTTTGTCTCTTGTAACAGTTTTAGATTAAAGTCTATTTTGCCTGATATTAGTATCAAGCACAAGTCTCATTTTTAGTTACAATTTGCACTCAGGATCTTTTTTTCCCCTTTACACACTTTTTGTTTTTTTTTGACTTATTGTAAAGATGAGGTCTCACCAAGTTATCCAGGCTGGTCTTGAATCCCTGGGCTCAGGCAATCCTTTTGCCTACTCCTCCCAAAGTGCTAGGATTACAAGCTCATGCAACCATGTCCAACTCACCTTACACTTTCTACCTATGTGTGTCCTTGGAGCTACAGTGACTCACTTGGCATATAAGTAGGTTCTGATTTTTAATTCATTCTGCTAATCTCTTTCTGTCAAAGAGCTTACACCATTTGTATTTAAAGAAAATACTGGTATGATTGCCATTTTGTTTTCTGTAAGTCTTATAGCTTTTTGTCCCTAATTTCTCCCCTTAATGCTTTCCACTGTATGTAGTTAATTTTTCTGTAATGACACATTTTGACTCCTCATTTCCTGTTGAGAATATTCTATAAATATTGCCTTTGTGGTTACCATGGGAATTAAATAAAGTATTCTAAAATTATAACAATCTATTTTAAATGGATAAGTCAAGTGTAAATGACACTCTACTCACCACAGGACAGGAGCCCTGTAAAGGAACTGACAAGTTGTGAGACCAGCCTTCCCAAGGGACTTTTTATTGGCTCTTTATAGATTTCAATCTCAATTCCTCAAAGCAGTCTGCAAATATATGAAAATATAATTTCAGTCAAAGCCTTAGTAAAATAACCAGTGTCTCCAATTGTGCCTTGTTACAAAAGAAAATAGATTCTTATTGAACTTATGCAAATAACTATATTGCCATAAAGTAATACAAATACTAGAGAAAGAAATATGCTTCAGATTTCACACACAAGAGCACACTTTACTCAATTATCAAAAGCTCTAAATAGCTAAAGAAATTTAAAACTTTTCTTGACTCTGGAAAATAAAAGGAATCAGCAATATTTCCAAAAAAAATCATTCAAAATAATTTCAGCTGTTTATTAGTGCACTTCGTGCAGTTAACTCCTGTTCTTCTCCATATTAGACCAGCAATCCTCATGAACACATCAGCCCTTTAATCAGAATCCTGAAAGTTTTCTCTCTAGTCCAATGTCACAATACCCAAAGTTGTCAGAAACCTTCATTCAAAAGTCCTTTTCATGGACTCCCCTAAAGAAACAAATTTGGACTATATCCAATAATTAAAAATTTTAGAAGAATCAAAGTAAAACAATAATTGTGGATGACAAATGTCTTAGGACAGCCATGGTTAAAGACACAACTGACAAGAAAATTTGGTTATTTCTGTAGCATTTAACTATTTAACATACTAATAATTGTTACTAATAATGTATATACTAAAACATATCAGAATTTTAGGAATCTCATACAATTTTGAAACACATATTAATAACATGTAAATATGACCCCCCCAAAAAAGTTAAATATCATTTCATATTTGACAATACTTCCTGTATGATTTTAACATACCAAATAAGCCTTTTGCACTTCAGGGAACTTAATATTAAAAAACTGGTTTGAGTTCAAAAAGACTGAATTTAGAATTTGAAATTTCGCTTTTGAAAGGTTTGTCAAATATCAAAGGTTTAGAACACTCAATATCACAAAATAGAATCACAGGTCAGTATAAAATAGTCAGTCAATTGGCCAAAATTATAACTCAAAGATTTCAACAATGCAAAACCTTTATTCTTTGATAGAGAGGATACTAAGATTCCCAAGCAACAAAACTAATGAAGATAGCATGAGGCTAACTCAATCTGTCCTTCTCTCTCCTCTGTGTTTTCCCTGTAGTTTGTTCAAAAAAGTAAATCAAAGTTCTCTATTATCACTTATTAATATTACACAAAAATTTTGTTCAAAAGAGAAAACCAAATATTACCTTTGTATACTGTATTCTTAATGTTAACGCTAATTTTAACAAATCTTATAAACAAATCTAATTTATTTATTTTTTTTATTTTTTTGAGTTGGAGTCTCACTCTGTCACCCAGACTGGAGTGCAGTGGCCACTCCCGGCCACCGCAGCCTCGACCTGCTGGGCTCCAGCGATCCATCCGCCTCAGCCTTCCAAATAACTGGAACTACAGGCGCGTGCTACCATGCCTGGCTAATTTTTTATTTATTGTAGAAATGAGGTCTCGCCAAGAAATGAGGTCTCGAACCCACGGGCTCAGGCAATCCACTCATCTCAGCCTCCCAAAGGCGCGGGATTACAGGCTGAGCCACCGAGCCCGGCTAACAAATCTAATTTTATCAGTGTGACAATAAGGTAAGATTTCTATAAACCTTTTATGTGTTCTATTAGAGAACAAATCAATGTTCCAAGAACACCCTGTTATTCTGACACAGGGGCCTGGTTGCTGGCCTTGCATCAGTGTGCTTCTGATATTAATGTTTAATTTATAAACAAACTCTGAACTAATTTTATTTCTCTAAATAGACCTTTATAATTTCACATGTCCTCCTTTTCCATGTTAGTCCCTGGGTCTAGAGGGATTCAATAACTTTCATTTCTGGCCCTGTGTCTTACAAAGACATTTCATTTTATCTGTCACCTTTTCTTGGGTCGATCTGAAGATGAGGCCTTGACTGGTATGACTTAACTTTCAGATGCTGGAACCAAAGCCCTGCGCTTAACAGCACAAGGATTAGTTAGCAGAACATTTGATCAAAAAAGAATCACAGGACATTGTAAAAGAAGAGTTATTCACGTAAACAAAGTGATCATCCAAAACTTTAAAAGCAATACAGAAAGTTACATGGGTGTAAAAACCCTGAATTATTTTTATTTATTTATTTATTCATTCATTTATTTATATTTTAAAGATGTGGAGTACAATTCAGGGTTAGGTATACAAATGTGGATTATGCAGGTACCCTTGTTGATGAGGTGTGCCCCTCCCTCCCCTGGCAGTTTCCCACTACTGCTAATCCCTTTCTTATAGTATTATGAAAATTGTTCAAGGTCCGCTTATGAGTGAGAACATATGGTACTCTGTTCTTTGTTTCTGAGTGTGATCAACTCTAAATGAGTATGACCGACTCTAAATCCATCCAAGTGACTGCAAAGTCCATATGTTTGTCCTTCTTTATAGCTGCATATTATCCCATTGTGTATATGTACCACATTTTTTATCCATTTCGGCTTCGATGGGCAACATGGTTGGTTCCATGTTTTTGCTATTGTGAATAGAGCTGCAACAAACATACGTGTGCAGGTATCTTTTTTGTAGAATGATTTGAGTTCCTCCAGGTATATTCCCAATAGGGAAATTGCTGGGTCATATGGAAGGTCAATTTCTAGTTCTTTCAGAAATCGCCACACTGTTTCCCAAAGAGATTGCACTAGTTTGCATTCCCACCAGCAGTGTAGAAGCGTTTCTTTTTCTTCGCATTCTCGCCAGCGTCTGTTGTTGTTTGTTTTATAAATGATGACCATTCTTACTGGGGTTAGGTGGTATCTCAGTGTGGTTTTGATTTGCATTTCTCTGATGATGAGTGAGACTGAACACTTTTTCATATATCTATTGGCTGCCCATATATCTTCTTTTGAGAAGTAACTACTCATGTCTTTTGCCCATTTTTTTTTAATTTGTTAATTGTTTATTTCTCAAGAGAAAGTACTACTTAGCCCACATAGCATGTTTCATAGTTCAGGAACACAGTTCAGTGACAAACTTCCATGTAATTCAAACCAAAGATATTCTTTATATTCCCAAATCACTTTGCATTCTGAAAGATACCAGTCTTCCTCATCTCCTCAAAATCTTTCATGGAATCATAATTTCTGTAGAAATCTGCATATGCCTTCTTTCTTGGTTCAGCCACAGTAAACTTATAGAAAGCCGCAACACCCAGGGATACAACGAATGCTCCAACAATATGAAACTGCAGGCGTTTGGCCAGAAGGCCACACATCTGAGGTTTCGTCAAAGCACCAGAACTCATGGTATCGTCTTTGACAGGTATGTCAATCTCAACACCGACATCCTTCCTGAATCATGGAGGAATCTTTGCCCACTTTTCAATAGGGCTATTTGTTTTTTCTTTTCGGCCTGTTTGAGTTCCCTGTAGGTCCTACATGTTAGGCCTTTGTCAGATATACTGTTGGCAAATATTTTTTCCCATTCTGTGGGCTGTCTCCCTGCTCTCTTGATGGTTTCTTTTACTTGCAGAAGATCTCAGTTTTCCTAAGAGGTCTAAAAGCTGATGATGGTGACATAGGAATTATCTTGATAAAACAAAATCTGATCTTTAGGCAATATATCAAGAAGCAAAGAAAGGCCTTCTGCAGTGCAACTGATTCACCTTATGAGAAGTCCATTTAGATAACCTAAAAGTCAAATCTGATGAAATGGGTGCTTGAATTAATCAGACACAGAAAGAGTGTGCCCAAGTCCATGAGTGAAACAAGAAACTGGAAGACTAATATTTTGAACAAGGGCATAATACATGAGTTTCCAGTTACATGGAACAATGAAGACATGACAAGAAAATCCAAGCTCACAGAATCAAGTTATACTGGACTTTCAAAATAAAGATTTCAGCTCAAGCCAAAAAAGCAGTTAGAACCAGAGAAAAAGATTATAGGATCTGATGAAAAGGTTGAACGAGAAACTTACCATCTCGGGACCTTTTGGGGGAGAAAAAGCTAACAGCCACAAGACACAACAAAGCTACATTTCTGAGATAGGAATCTGAGAATATTTTTTTAAAAAGAAGCAGATTATAGAATAAAAATCAAAATCTTGAGTACAAGAGTCTCTCACAAAATCATTCTTTTTTCCTTATAACCTTCCTAGAATACATCTTCATATCCATAAATTTTTCACATCTTCACTACTTACTGGTTCCTTTCTTTCTTGTTTCATAAATAATCTTTCTAAGTTCATAATTTGAATCAACATTTAAATAACTTCTGAATTAGACATAATTATTCTTTTTTTCAATAAGGACACATCTCCTTTGGTACATTTTGTATATCAAATTATATACTAACTAATAACTCAAAATTTTAGTGAAACACCTAGGAAAAAGTAATCCTGAGCTGTCTATCAGAGAGATTAATATTCCATAGGTGGGAACATTCCACAATTTTAAAAAATCATGTTTCCTCATGGAAACTGAGATATTAGACAAAGTTAGTCATTATTTCAACGTTACCCATTTTTATAGCCTGTGCATTTTAAGAGTTCACCTAAATAAGAATCTTAAAGTTAAACACATGGCTATTTTCACTATAACTCAGAAGATCTAGCTATTTTTATTAAACTAGAAATATTAAACTAGTTGCATTTATCAAAAAAAATCACAAAAACAAAGATTATTTTGTTCCTAGCTGGGTTTGCAGTCTTATAATCTTTTGCACCAAACTCTGACACCTTAAAATATCTAACACAGACAAATATAAAACCTAGACAAAGAAAAAAAAGATATGCTGACAATTTCAAAATTCTGACATTTCTCCATGTATTTTTACCAATAATCTTAAAGTCAACCTGTTTATTAAAGATTTTCTTTAAGTTACTTGAAAAATGTTTGGACTTATTTACTTAATTTATGAGCACTCTTTTATTTATAGGCTAACTTGGTACTCTACAGACAGCATACATAATAAGAGATGATACACAATAAGTATACATACATCCAGACACATCTAAGCATGTATGCACAGACATAAACAAAAATGATTCTAGCCATGAGGTAGCAATACAAACTTACTAGTTTACAAACATGTCACATGGCTAAACTTCGTTTGCCCCAATAGATAATCCAATGAAGGCTGTGAATCAAAATTTGGGGTAAATAAGTTTCCATGGCAGTTTTATTTTTGAAGGCCAACCTGCCCCAGATTTCAAATAAAATGGGCACTACAGAAGAACATACAGAAGAACACACTAACCAGGCCCAATCTGGCATAGAACAGCAGCATAAAAGCCTGGATGCATGAAACTGCATCCCACTTTCCCATTCAACAGCAAATGAAGAATGCACAGACTCTCTTTTGGGAGGAATCTGTGTTTTCTTGTGAAAGCCTAAGAATTGTAAGTAGACAAATTCCTCTCAAGTCTAAATCTCTGTTTTGCATTATATGAAATTTATAAGTTATAAATTTATTTAAAGTGCTTTTCCTGAGCTGGGCGTGGTGGCTCAAGTCTATTATCCCAGCACTTTGGGAGGCCAAGGCAAGAGGACTGCCTGAACCCACAGGTTATAGACCAGCCTGAGCAACATGGTGAGACCTTGTCTCTACAATAAAAAATAAATAAGTTAGCTGGACGTGGTAGTGCGTGCCTGTATTTCTGGCTACTTGGAAGGCTGATGTGGAAGGATCGCCAGAGCCCAGCAGGTCGAGGCTGTGGTGGCCAGGAGCATGCCACTGCACTCCAGCCTGGAAAACTGAGTGAGACTCCGACTCAAAAAAACAAAAACAACAAAAAAATGCTTTTCCTGGCCATGTTAACTGAACATTTGCTTATACCTTTTTTTTTTTTTTTTTAAGCAATGATGGTATAATATTCAGGCTTGACATCTTAACTCTATGCCTTTAAAATATAAAGTCTCAACCAGATGTTGTGGCTCACACGTGTAACCCCAGCACTTTGGGAAGCCAAGGCAGGTGAATTGCTTGAGGCCAGAGTTTGAGATCAGCTTGGGCCATACAGCAAAACCTTGTCTCTACAAAAAATAAAAAAAATCAACTGAGCATGGTGGCATGTACCTATAGTCCTAGCTACTCAGGATGCTGAGGTGGAAGGATCACTTGAGCACAGGAGGGGCAGACTGGGTGACAGAGTGAGACCCCAACTCAAAAATAAAATAAAATATAAATTATCTATCTTATTTCACCTAGGAATTGTCTCTTTATTTTTTTAAATTTATTTTTATTTTTAGTCAACTACATGTGCATGCCATTACGCCTGACTAATTTTTTAAATTTTTTGGTGAGCAGAGATTTTGCTATTTGTCCAGTCTGGCTACTGGGAAGGCTGAGGCAGAAGGATTGCCAGAGCCCAGCGGGTCGAGGCTGTGGTGGCCAGGAGCATGCCACTGCACTCCAGCCTGGGAAACTGGAGTGCAGTCTCAAACGCCAGGGCTCAGGCAACTTTCCCACCTCAGCCTCGCATAGTGCTGGGATTACAGATGTGGGCCACCACCATATCAGGCCAGAAATGTCCCTTTAGAAATACAAATTTTAGGGTTGCCTAAAGTTATAAAACAGATAGTTAAAGAGGATAAATAGTCTAAAGTGGGAAGAGGAACTTTTAAAACTAAACGAAGCATCGTATTAATCTATAAAAGCTACTTTTGTTTGTTATATATATGTTATATATGTGTTTCATCACTAAAATATATGAAAGATCTCTAACTAATTGTCTTAAAGAAGAAATGATTGCCTCAAATGTTTTATCAGAAATAGAGAAACTTTAACTTGAATGTCTTTTAGTTCATGTGACTTTAATTATCTTTAATAAGTAAAGACAATTTTAAAGTTATTGGAAGAATATACTGGCAACATCTTCAGAATTTAATGTGAACATTTTTTCTGAGCCTACTGTTGTATTGGTTCCACATTATTTCTGATAGATGTTTAAGGTATAAAACTTTGCTTCTGTAATACTTATTGTGCTTGTCTCAATTGTCGGCCACCCCAGCATCAACCTGCTGGGCTCCGGGGATCCTTCTGCCCCAGCCTTCCAAGTAGCCAGAACTACAGGCACGCTACCACGCCTAGCTAATTTTTTAATTTATTGTAGTGACAAGGTCTCCCCAAGTTGCCTGGGCTGGTCTCAAACCCACAGGCTCAGGCAATTCACTCGCCCTGGCCTCCCAAAGTGCTGAGATTACAGGCTGGGCCACTGAGCCCCCCACCTGTGTAATTTTTTATAAATAAGACTGATTTAATATTGTTGGTTTAATGAAAATGCCTAAATCCTGAGTTATCAAAAATATAAATAAGTATATGTAACATGCCTTTAAAATTAATCTTAAGGTTCCTAAGTTTCAGGTGAACACCTGATACTCACAGATTATAAAAGTAGTTAGCAAGGAAATAACTTTTTAAAAATTTTTAAATTAAAAAAAATTTTTTTTTGAGTTGGAGTCTCACTCTGTCACCCAGACTGGAGTGCAGTGGCCACTCCCGGTCACCGCAGCCTCAACCAGCTGGGCTCCTGCCATCCTTCCGCCTCAGCCTTCCGAGTACGGAATTACAGGCATGCACTACCAAGCCTGGCTGATCTTTTGATTTATTGTAGAGATGATGTCTCGCTGCCCAGGCAGGTCTCAAACCCGCGGGCTCAGGCAATCCACTCACCTCAGCCTCCCAAAGGCGCGGGATTACAGGCTGAGCCACGGAACCCGGCTCAGTTTCTCTCTTAATTGTGTGTCCCAGTCTCAGTAATTTGGGAACAGTTGGAAGCTTTATTTAGGAATTACAGAAATTGTAATATACTGCTGCTGTGGATACTGTATTTTTCTTCCTGTTCTATATGGATTCATAAGATAAATTTTTAAAAATTGGTAGTAAAAAAAACTCTTATTTTTTACTGTTAATGATCACTTTTTGAAGTCAAATTTGTTATTAATATAATCACACAATCTTCCTTATATTTATTACTTTCAAGATGTATCCATTTTCCAGCATGCTTCTTTCTACCTGTTGGTGTCCTTACATTTAAAAGCATATTTCCTATAAACAGCATGAAGACTTGTTTTGTTATAGTCTTAATATTCCATTCCACATCCTCTGTTGACTTTTAATTTTTTTATTTTATTTTATTTTATTTTTGAGTTGGAGTCTCACTCTGTCGCCCAGACTGGAGTGCAGTGGCCGCTCCCGGCCACCGCAGCCTCGACCTGCTGGGCTCCGGCGATCCTTCCGCCTCAGTCTTTCAAGTAGCCAGAATTATAGGCATGCACTACCACGCCCGGCTGATTTTTTGATTTATTGTAGTGATGAAGTCTCGCTGCCCAGGCGGGTCTTGAACCCGCGGGATCAGGCAATCCACACACCTCAGCCTCCCAATTTTTTTGAGTTGAAGTCTCACTCTGTTGCCCTGGCTGGAATACAGTAGTGCCATCACAGCTCACTGCAGCCTTGACCTCTTGGGCTCTGGTGACCCTCCCACATCAGCCTCCCAAGTAGCTGAGAGGCGCGCATCACTATGCCTGGCTAATTTTTTTTTTTTTTTTGTAGAGATAAGATCCCTTTATGTGGCCCAGGCTGGTCCTAAACTCCTGGGCTCAGGCGACCCACTTCAGCTTCTCAAAATGCTGGGATTACAATCATGAGCTACCACGCCTGGTGAAATAACTTTAAATAATAATGAATTTTGTCCAACATTTCAGTTTTCGTAAGTAACCTAGGTAAACTATTTTAAAATAAATAAATTAAGTAAATGTAATGAGATAAATATGTAATTTTAAAAAGCTTAATGCTATATTTAATAGGTTGAGTTGGTGATAATAAAAATGAAATTATAGTAGTCCTAGAGATTGAGATTTGATGTTAAAAATACACTAATACAAAAGTAAAAAAAATTGTTAAAACAACAAGGTTTTCTTAAAGTACTGACTTGCTCTTAATGGAATTGCAAGAAATTTAAATTTTTAAATTCTAAGCCGGGCTCGGTGGCTCAGCCTATAATCCCACGCCTTTGGGAGGCTGAGGTGAGTGGATTGCCTGAGCCCGCGGGTTCGAGACCCACCTGGGCAACTTAGCGAGACCTCATCTCTACAATAAATCAAAAATTACCCAGGCTTGGTAGTGTGCGCCTGTAGTTCCAGCTACTTGGAAGGCTGAGGCGGAAGGATTGCCGGAGCCCAGCAGGACGAGGTTGCGGTGGCCGGGAGTGGCCACTGCACTCCAGTCTGGGTGACAGAGTGAGACTCCAACTCAAAAAAAAAAAAAAAAAATTTCATTCTATAACAGATTTGTTTTAAAACTCTTCAGATATCTCCGAACCCTGATGCTTTCAGCTTTTTCTACCTTTGAGAAGCCTAGGATGGTAACTCTCTCTTTCAGCTTTTTGCTGGCTCCTGTAATTTTTCTCCAGGTCTAAATATGTTGTTATGGCCTCATGCTGTAATGTTTTATCATAAAGGTTTTCTCTAGTATAACTTAATTCTGTACTCTTGACTTTTCTTCATGTGTAAAAGCCAAGGTCCCTCTAAATGTTCACCTGAAAAATCAACTCACAAAAGACAGAAAGGTTGAAGAGAAAGCATGCAGGTGTGTTTATAGTATATACACAAAGACTTTCAAAATTAAGACCAAGGGGAATTGCCCATCTTTATACCCATAATATAACACTCACTCATAACCCTGACACTCTTCCTGTGTCTTTAATACAAGTACTCTTTTAAAAAGATCTGACATTCATCTATCTATATGTATAGGTTATTCAAAAGGTTTTCCATAAGGAGAAACAATCATACTACAGAAGATTTTTCTTCATTTTTTTGATAGCTAGCCTAAAAACCAAAAATTTTATGTTTTATCAAGATAATTCCTGTATTGTCTTTACTAGGTTTTTAGTTACTTAGAAAAACTTAATTTTATTTTATATATTTTTTAATTTTTCTAGATATATCAATATGATTTTTAAAAATTATTTTTATTTATTTTAAAGATGTGGGGTACAATTCAGAATTAGGTAGATAAGGGGACATTCTACAGGTAAAGTTTGGGCAATTTTTCCATCCATGGACTTTTCTATATCACTCTTAAAGCATTATGATTATCACTTCAGTTGAATGAATACCTTTTATTTTAGTATGACCAGTGATTGTGTTTTACCCAAATGCTTTGAGCCTTTTAATATCTTTTTAAAAAATACTCAAAACCAAATGCTGAGGACTCATAAAACTATAAAAATTAATTACTACAAAGTTGTAGAATCCTCTGCAGCTTCCAATTAAGCCAAACTCCAGTACCACCACCTATAGCCTAATGATAAGATATTAGATAAGAGGCTCCCTTCATCCCCTTTAAAAGAGTCTTTATTTTAAAAATTGTTAACCAACTTTTGTGTCGTTAAGTTACAAGGTTTTGACTCTTGAGTACACCTATCTGTCTAAAAAGGAATATCGATTCCTACTGAATCTTAAATGTCAACACTGGTATCTACCATCAAATTCAAGTTAACCAGGGCCTCATCTTTAGAACTGGGAGAAGATGTCATTCAAAACAAACTGCTCTCATGTGGGAATAGACCAGGCCTGTATACAAAGGCATAAATACTAATTTAATAATTTTGCCTCCATCTAAACTAATAAAATCTGTTTTGCGCCTTAATGCTAGATAATATGTTTAACTCCCTGTGAGCTTATTCCTGTCTTTGTCAGAACTAGATGGGGCTTATGTTCTTTTGTTAAAAATGTTGCTAATTTGTTGTTGTTATTGTTGCTGCTGCTGCAACTTAAAGACTTTTCTTTTGAGCTATTTATGAGCTTACAAAATTGGGTAAAACAACAAAGATTACTCCTCTCTCTCTACCTGATAACTCCAAAACTTTAAACTATTTAGATTCCCATGGGCCCAATTTATCTTCATTGTCAATGCATCTTTTCTCTAGGCCCAGGTATTATCGCAGAAGAGGTGGACATGTGAGATTGTAAGGTCCAGTTTTGAAGGACGGAGTTAATTCAGATCCTCCAAATCCAAGACAAGTTCAACAACTCCTAGACCATGACATAGACCCTTTCCATTCATCCCAACCATAAAGAATTGCCTGCTTCCAGAGTATTAAAAGGAAATTACTGTAAGGATATTAAGATGCCTAATGACAAAGCTACCTGGGTTATTTACTCCCAGTTATGGAATTTATGCAGATAAATATTTGTAAAAGGGGGTTGGAGTGTCAGGCATGGGACCATTGGAAATAATATGAGAATACCCCCATGGGAAGTAGGTGGGCTCTTTTAGCTAATAAATCCACATGGCATCCTATTACTCTCTCAGATTGTGAAAAATAAAAAGAGAGAGAAAACAGTTGTGCCCTCAAATCATGTCTCCCAAATTTGGACCCGAATATTCACCCCCATGGCACATAACATTTGGTATAAGGGAAGGGCTGTTTTTGTTGAGGGACAACAAAGTGACACTATGGAATTATATGACTTCTGTAACAAAACCCCTTTTTCTCTCCAAAATGCAAGCATATGGACACAAAAGTGACAGGAAAAAAATGGATTTGCTAACTATAAACTAGTCTTATGAAAATTTATACATTGAGAACCAGGTATTTCCAGAATTTTATTTTTACTTTTCTTAGGATGTTAGACCTATGGAGACAAATTGGACAGAAGCAAACATTAAATTTGTTGAATTCTTATTTAATGTGAGGCTTACAATCGATGAATGAAAATTATCATAAGGTTCAAATTAACCTTGGTAAGGAAGGTAAACACATTGTAAATCTGATTAAATAATATAATAATACATGCAGGGGATTTCTGGCTGGTTAAGTTGCTACTGTCCACTGACTCTACCTATAACATTCTTGGACACATATCTTCATCACTTTTTTGGACACTTATTGCTATGTTATTATTATATGTGTCTTATAAATCCTAAGCCAGCTACAAGAAAAGAAAGAGGACACAATCAAAGGCTTAGATCATGAGAGCTACAAAATAGGTTTGATCTAGAATGTGTTTTTTCAGTTTGAACCCCAAGTCTGACTCTCTCTCATTCCTTAAACAACTGGCTATAAAATCAGGTCAAGCCATGTCCTTTCCCCATGAGCCAACATTGCTAATTTTGAAACTGTTGTCACCAAACAGGCAATTTTAGGAAGGAGGCTTACTAGCACCTGAAGAACTTGCCAGTAAACAAAATAGATAACTCTAGCAATGGTTTTCCTAGCATCAAGGGCCCTGCTGCTGTTTGATGGCCTATACATGCATTCCATAGAATGATTTTTAACTAAGAGGGAGAATATATTCTGACCATTCTTTTTTCTCTTGTCCAAATTCCTAACTAAAGGATCATAAAGTCTCATCAGATGGGTTTTCGTTAACCTTATACATTGTGGCTTACTTTCCTACCTGGCATAACATCACATAACAGACAAAGAAGAAAATAGAAAATATTTTATGATCTGCAGGGTTTGATGGCTCACTGCTGTAATCCCAGCACTTTGGGAGGCAAAGACGAGAGAACTGCCTGAGCCCAGGGCTCTGAAACCAGCCTAGGCAACTCAGCCAAGACTTCCTCTCTGCAATTAAAAAAAAAAAATTAGCTGGGCATGGTGGTATGCACCTGTAATTCTGGCTACTTGGAAGGCTGAAGCAGAAGGCTCACCTGAGCCCAACAGGTTGAGGCTGCAGTGGCTGTGTGTGTGCCACTGCTCTCCAGCCTGGGTGACGGTGTGAGACTCTGACTCAAAAAATATACATATCTTGTGATCCTACAATGAATGCTGTCTCTTAGGGGAAACTTGCATCTGTAGAGCCCTCTTGTTTTTTCAAGATCTGTGAAAATGACTCTGGCAATTTAATAGGAATTGCATTGAATCTGTAGATTGCTTTAGGCAGTATGCACATTTCAACAATATTGCTTTTTCTAACCCATGAGCATGGAATGTTTTTTCCACTGTCTGTGTCATCTTTGATTTCCTTAAGCAGAGTTTTGTAGTCCACGTTGTAAAGATCTTTCAGCTCTTTAGTAGATGTATTCTAAGGTATTTTAATATTTTGCAGCTTGAATGTTGTTGGTGTACAGAAACGCAACTGATTTTTTAGCTTGATTTTTGTCTCCTGAAACTTTATTGAAGACGTTTATGAGAGCTAGGAGTCTTGGAATCATTAGGGTTTTATAAATATAGAATCACATCATCCCAAAGAGAGATAATTGAACTTACTCTTTTCCTGTTTGGATACCATTTCTTTCTTTCTCTTGTTTGATTGTTCTAATTAGAACTTCCAGTACTATGTTGAATAGGTGTGGTGAAATGGGCATTCTTGTCTTAGTTCTTAGAGTAAATGTTTCCAATTTGTGCCCAATAAGTATAACATTGGATGTAGGCTTGTCTTAGACAGCTCTTATTTTGAGGAATGTTCCTTCAATGCCTACATGGTTGAGGGTTTTTTATCATGAAGATTTTGGATTTTACTGAATGCCTTTCTGCATGTTGGATTTTATTGAATGCCTTTTTGCATCCCTTGAAATATGGCTCTTGTTTTTACCTCTGTTTATGTGGTGGATTACATTTACTCCCATTTGATCAGGATAAATAATTTTTTGGATGTGCTGCTTGATGTGGTTTGTTAATATTTTGTGGAGGATTTTTGCATCTATGTTTATGAGGGATATTGCTTATAGTTTTCTTTCTTTGCTGTGGCTTTGCCATTTTTTTGATATCAGGATAATTTTGGCTTTGTGGAATGCATTAAGGAAGAGTTCCTCCTCTGTTGCCTCAAATAAGTTTGGTGGTTTTGGTACAGTACTTCTTTGCACATTTGATAGAATTCAGCTGTTAACCCATCCGGTCCTGGACATTTTATTGTAGATAGCTTTCTTGTTCATTACAGGTTCAATTTTATGGTTCATTATTGGTCTGTTTGGGTTTCAATTTCTTTCTGTTTCAATCTTGGGAGGTTCTGTATTTTCAGAAATTTATCCATTTCCTCTAAATTTGTTAGTTTATATGCATACATATGTTTATACTAATCTCTCATCATCTTTTGTATTTCCTTAAGGTTGGCTGTAATGTCACCTTTTTCATTCTGATTTTATTTATTTGGATTTTCACTTAATTTTTTGGGTTAATATTGTCAGGGATCCATCAATTTTGTTTATCTTTTCAAAGAACCAGTTTTTCAACTCATTGATCCTTTGTCTTTTTCTATCAATTTCTAAAAATTTCTACTCTACTTAATGTTACTTCTCTTCTTCTGATAGGTTTGGGCTTAGCTTGTTCCCATTTTTCGAATTCTATTAGGTAAGATGTTAGATTGTTTACTTGAGCTCTATTTTTATGATGTGATTGTCTACTGCAATAAATTTTCCTCTCAGCATCACTTTAACAGCATCTCAGAAGTTTTGGTATGTCTTTATTTTTATTTATTTCAAATAATTTTTAAAATGTCTGTCCTGGTTTCACTGTTTGCCCAAAAATTGTACAGGAGTAACTTGTTTTATTTCCATGTGTTTGTGTGCTCTTAAAGATTCCTCTAGATGTTGGTTTCTAGTTTTATACATCAAAAAAGATGCTGGTGTTATTTCAATTTTTTGGAATTTATTCAAGCTTAATTAATGACCAAGCATTTGGGCAATCTTAGAGTATGAGTCATGTATGAATGAGAAGAATGTGTATTCTGTAGTTTGTAGAAATGTTCTGCAGATATCTCTTAAATGTAATTCCTCAAATATTGAATTTAAATCCAGGATTTCTTTGTTTTCTGCCTTGATGATCTGTCCAAACTGTTAATGGGTTGTTGAAGTCCCCACTATTATGGTGTGTCTATGTTGAAGTCCCCACTATTATGGTGTGTCTATGTCCTCTCTTAGGTTAAGTAGCAATAGTTATATAAATGTGAATCCTTCTATGTTGGGTGAGAATACGTTTAAGATAGATATTTCTTGCTGTTCTTTATCATTATGTAGTTCCCTTCATTGTCCCTTTTCACTTTCATTGGCTGAAAGTCTGTTTTTTCTGATATGACAATAGTAAACCCTACTCTTTTTGTTTTCATTTGCATGTTAGATCATTGCCCATCCCTTTCTCTTGAGCCTGTGCATGTTATTGGATGTGAAATGTGTCTCCTGGTGATGCAAAGATGGGTCTTGATTTCTTAATCCATTTGCTACTCTGTGTCATTTAAGTGGGGCATTAATGTTATTAACATTAAGCGTTACTATAGATATGTGAGGGTTTGTTCCTGTCATAGTGTTGTTGAGGAGTCGCTTAGTGGTCTCAGTTTTGTAAGTGATTTATATAATTATAAACTGTGTGCTTACTTGTGCTTCTGTGTTGGGTGGCATCTTTCTTGTGTTTGTATGTTTAGAATTCCCTTAAGCATCTCTTGTAGGATCACTATAAAGGTGACAAATTCCCTTAGTACTTGTGTATCTGGGAAGCATTAGTTTCCTCCTCCTTTATGAAGTTTAGTTTGGTGGGGTAAGAAAATTATGGCTGGCACTTTCTTTATCAAGCATGATAGAAGTGGGCCCCTGGTCTCTTCTGGTTTGTTAGATTTCTGCTGAGAGGTCTGCTGTAATTATGATGGTTAGCACTTGGTAAGTGCTCTGTCTCTTCTCTGTAGCCATTTTTAAGATTTTTTTCTTTCATACTAACCTTAGATATTCTGATGATTATGTGCCTTAGCCATGATTATCTTGTACAATATCTTGCAGTAGTTCTCTGGATTTCTTACACATCTGCATGTTGACCTCACTAGCAAGATAATGGAAGGTTCCTTCCTTCCTTTCCTTCCTTTCTTCCTTCCTCCCTCCCTCCCTCCCCCTCTCTCTCTCCTTTCTCTATGGTAGGGTCTCACTCTGTCTGTCACCAGGCTAGAGTGTAATGGCATGATCCTGACTCACTGAAGTCTCAACCTTCTGTGCTTAGCAATCCTTCCACCTCAGCCTCCTGAGTAGTTTGGACTACAGGTGCATGCCACCACACCTGGCTAATTTTTTTTATTTTTTTATTTTGTAGAAATGAGATCTCACTATGTTGCCCAGACTGGTCTCAAACTCCTAGGCTCAAGCAATTCTGCCGATTGGCCTCTGAAAGTGCCGAGCTAACAGGTGCAAGCTACTGTTCCCAGCTAAGAAGGTGAAAGGTTTTTTTGGTTGTTGTTGTTTTTGTTTGTTTGTTTGTTTTGTTTTGTTGAGTTGGAGTCTCACTCTGTCGCCCAGACTGGAGTGCAGTGGCCACTCCCGGCCACCACAGCCTCGACCTGCTGGGCTCTGGCGATCCTTCCGCCTCAGCCTTCTGAGTAGCCGGAATTACAGGCATGCGCTACCACGCCCGGCTGATTTTTTGATTTATTGTAGAGATGAGGTCTCGCTGCCCAGGCAGGTCTCGACCCGCGGGCTCAGGCAATCCACTCACCTCAGCCTCCCAAAGGCACGGGATTACAGGCTGAGCCACCGAGCCCGGCTAGGTGAAAGTTTTAATGGATTTCATTTGCAACTACTTTGTCCAGAGTGCTCCCAATATCTCCTTCTCTCTCAGAAATGCTGATATAGATTTGGTCTCTTTACATAATCATATGCCTCTTAAAGGCTTTGTTCATTTTTAAAAATTCTTTCTTCATTTTTGCCTGACTAGGTTTATCTAGGGATCAGTCTTTCTTTATGCATTGTTTATTACAGTATTTCTTTTTATTTTATATTCAAGGGGTACACATACGTGTTTTTTACATGGATATATGTGTAGTGGTGGGGAATGTGTGTCAGGTAGCCCATTCTCCAGATAGTGAATATAGTGTCACATAGGTAGTTTCTGAATCCTAATTCCTCTCACAATCTTCCATGCATTGGTGTCCCCAGTGTCTATTATTTCCATCTTTGTGATTATTTAGCTACCACATATGAATGAAAACATGCAGTGTTGGTTTTCTGTGTCGCAGTCAGTTCACTTAGGATGATGCCCTCCAGCTCCATCCATATTGCTGCAAAGAACATGATTTCATTTTTTTATGGCTACATAGTATTCCATTGTGTATATATACCACATTTTCTTTTTTGAGAAAGTAGGATTTATTGAGAGGACAGAAAAGCTCCCACAGTGGGAGGGGATGCAAGGAGGTTGCTCTGTACCACATTTTCCTTACCCAATCAATTGTTTGTGGGGCACTTAGGTTTGTTCCATGATTTTGCTACTGTGAATAGTGTTGCAATGAACATACAAGTACAAGTAACTTTTTCATAAATTGATTTATTTTCCTGTGGGTAGATCTCTAGAAGTGAGATTGCTGGGTCAAATTGTAATTCAATTTTTAGTTCTTTGAGAAATCTCCATAATGCATTCTCTTTTCTCTGCAACTGTGCCAACATCTGTTGTTCTTTGACTTTCTAATGATAGGCATTCTGACTGGTGTGAGGTGATATCCCATTGTGGTTTTTTGTTTTGTTTTGTTTTTTTAGTTGGAGTCTCACTCTGTCACCCAGACTGGAGTGCCGTGGCCGCTCCCAGCCACTGCAGCCTCGACCTGCTGGGCTCCGGTGATCCTTCCACCTCAGCTTTCCAAGTAGCTGGAATGACAGGCACGCACTACCATGCCCGGCTAATTTTTTGTTTTATTATAGAGGTGAGTTCTCAATCAAGTTGCCCAGGAGGGTCTTAAACCCATGGGCTCAGGCAATCCACTCACCTCAGCCTCTCAAAGGCACAGGATTACAGGCTGAGCCACCGAGCCCAGCTCATTGTGGTTTTAATTTGCATTTCTCTGATGATTCGTGATGTTGAACATTTTTTTATGTCTGTTGGAAGCTGTGCGTCTTCTTTTGAGAATTGTCTATTCATGTCCTTTGCCCACTTTTTGATGTGGTTCTTTCTTTTTTGTATGTTGAGTTGTTTGAGTTCCTTAGATTGTGGATATTACCCCTTTGTCTGAGACGTAATTTGCAAATATTCTCTCCCATTCAATAGGTTTTTTTGTTCACTCTGTTGATTATTTATTTTGCTGTGCAGAAGCTTTTTAGTTTAATTAGGTCCCATTTGTCTATTTTTGTTTTGTTGCAATTTCAAGAAGTTTCTAGACCTGATAAATGACTTCAGTAAAGTCTCAGGATACAAAATTAATTTATAAAAATTGGTAGTGTTCCTAAACATCAACAATGCTCAAGCTGAGAACCAAATCAAGAGTTCAATCCTGTTCACACTAGCCACAAAAAAAATAAAATACCTAGAAATACACCTAAGAAAGTGTAAGATCTCTATAAGGAGAATTACAAAACACTGACAAAAGACATTGTAGAAGACACACATACACAAAATGGAAAAACACCCCATGTTCATGGATTGGAAGAATCAATCTTGTTATACTGCCCAAAGCCATCTACAGCTTCAATGCAATCCTGATCAAAATGCCAACTTTGTTTTTTATGGAAATAGAAAAGCCAATCTTAAAGTTTATATGGAATCAAAAAAGAGCTGAAATAACCAGTGCAATTCTAAGGAAAAAGAACAACTGCAGAGGCATCACTGCCTGACCTCAAATTATACCATAAGGCAATAGTAACTAAAACAGCATGGTACTGGTACAAGAACAGACGGATTGATCAATGAAACAGAATGGAGAACCCAGACATAATACCACATTCCACAATCAACCGATCTTTGACAAAGCTGACAAAAATAAGCAATGGGGAAAAGACACTCTAGTCAATAAATAGTGCTGGGACACTTGGCTAGCCATATGCAGAAGAATGAAACTGAACCTCTATCTCTCACCATATACAAAAATTAACTCAAGATGGATCAAAGACTTAAATAAACCAGAAACTATAAAAACCCTAGGAAAAAACCTAGGAAACACTCTTCTGGACAATGGCCTAGGCAGAGAATTCAGGACAAAGACCCCAAAATCAAAAAATAAAATAGATAAATGGGACCAATCTAGAAGCTCTGAAATTCTTTCCTCAGTTGGTCAATGTTTAATGTTAATGTTTGCAACTGTGATTTGAAATTCCCATAGCTAGTTCTTCAGTTCCTGGTTCTTTCTTAGAATGGCCATGTCAGCTTTCAATTCTTGAATTGTTTTTATGACCTTTGATTTGGGAGCCCAGTTTCTCTTGGATCTCAATGAGTTCCTTTGTCATCCATATTATGAATTCTATGTTGGTCATTATGGACAGTTTGTTCTGTATAGGATCCAGTGGTCAGTAACTGGTGCCATCATGTTGGGGCAGTGAAACAGTCTGGTTTGCGGTGTTGCCAATGTTCTTGCACTGATATCTTCCAATCTGAGTGTGCTGATACTTTGATCTCTCTTTTTCTTTTAATAGTTAGCTATCATTGGGATGGAATTCTTTTATTTTTTCTCCTTTATAGGTATGACTGTGGTGTATGTTGTGTATGATAACTTGGTTTCATTCCTGAGTAATTTCAGAGGCCTAGCACTCTGGATGGGTTCCCTGATTGCAAGTAGTGCGATGACTGCCTTTAGGGACCACTAGTTGTAAAGGTAATTTTTTGTTAGGTGGTGTAGTTCAGGCTGCAGGTCTGTAGTTCATGCTTAAAAGTGAGGTCTGGTAGCAGCAGCTGAACTGCAGTTGTACTTTCCAAGGATCACCAGGCCTCAGCCACAGTGCTCAAGCAGATGTGGTATCTCCCATTACACCTCTAGGGCGTAGAGCAGACAGTCCTCCTCTGGGAAGAAGCAACCAAGATAGGAGAGGATGCAAGGTACCCAGCAGCTTGCTGCTCCCATTTATATCAGAGTCTGCTTTGTGAGGGTCACACTCAAATGCTGCAGGGGGCCTCCTTAATGGCTCTAGTGGCCAACTTGCCTGAAGGGCAGTGTGTCTCTTCCACCATGTTAAGACAAGTGTGGGATCCCCACATCCACTATGGGCCTGAAGCAGGTGATCTGTGTCTGGGGTGAAGTAGCCTAGATGCAGAAGGGCATAAGGTACCCTGATAGCTTGTTACTCTGGCTTATTTCAGGTGCTGAGTCCGTCTTATGGGAACACAGTCAAGTTCTGTGGGGGGTGCTTAGTCAATGACTGGCTGCTGGCCTGGGAGAGGCATTCGGTCTCTGCTGCAGTGTTCAGGTAGCAAGCGATCTTCCCCCAGGGGGAAGCAGCAGGATGGGGGAGGATGATGGGTGCCCTAACTCCTCACTGCTCCTGTTTATCTCAGCTGTAGCTTCTGTGCTGGGTAGGGATACATGATTAACACTCTCCTTGGCCCAAGGGCATTGGCCAAAGATACTGCTGCAGCTGCAAAGCATTTGTCTCTCACAGAATGCTGAGCCTCCCTCCTTGGGAGATGGCAGCAGCTGGATCTGAGCTGCACAGGGGTCAGTGGACTGAGGAGTTCTATGTGGGCTTGGGCAATGCCCCTGCATGGTTGCCATTTGGAACTCCATGCTGATCCAAGGCTTTAGAGGGTCACAGAGTCTTTACCTTGACTCAGATTATAAGGGCCCATGGCAGTATTGTGGGTTCCTGGGGGGTTTCTTAGTCACTCGCCCTTAACCATACGAAGCTACGCCTGCATTTCCATGTTGGGTTCAGATTGACAGGTTTTCTGATTTCATCCCTCTGCTTCTCATGGGACCCATTGCTTCTCTGTTAAGCCACAGAGCGTGTTCTTCTTCATCTTGCTTTGAATGTAGAGACTCTCTCCTTTTGGTTCCTCTCCATGATTGAGGTACATGCCACCTACTTCCTGTTGGTCTTCTTGAAGCTTTTGGGATATTACCTTCTTAAAGCAATTTCTAAGGTATTCCCTTACCCTGCTGACTTGTTAATCAACCAGACCTACAGACAAAAAAATAAATAAAGGAATTTTTTTGCATACTTCCAGTTTTACTTGAAAGTCTCGTTTTTCTTGGCATTCTAAACAAGATAGAGGAAGTGAGCTTCTGGAATGATAGCCTTGTGTTTACAGTGGCTCTGGAATCCAGTGGTCTATCTGTTTATGAGGACAAAGTATATAATGGCTCATTAATTTGTCCAAACATAATTAAGAACAAGCAAATTAAATAAGATAAATAAAAGTTTATAAACGTCTTAATAATAATGTTTCATAGTATGTTTACTTAAAAAAATTTCCCAAATCTCTGTGATAACTGCATACTTGGAGGTTCACTGAGCTAAATTAAATGATAAATATTCATTTGCAAATAAGATATAATGCTAAAGCATTAAAACATTACAAAATATGAGCTTAAGCTTATATACTTTTGGCTTATCTTAAAAAACAAAAGCTATTTGGGTCTGTTGGTAAATATGTCCTGTTTCACAATGAAAAATTATTCTAAGAGAATAATTTTCTAGAAATTATGAAACAGTGTTAGGCTATAGGTTTCTTGTTTACATTTTTTAAGGTTTAAAATTTAATTAAGCTACTAAAAATAAGAATAACACTTCTGTATGCAAAGTTACAACAAAAGTAGGATATGTTTTTGGTAAGGAAGTTTGTAAAGAAGGCATGAGGGTGTGTGTGTATTTTAAAAATTGAATAAGAGGTTAAAGTTTGTTTAAGAATAAATAAAAAATACAAATAAAACCAAATAGGTAAAAAGTTGTAGAGGTGAAGGAAACCGGAATACAAGCTGACAGAGTCCTTATATTCTTTGGCTTATGTTCAAGGAACCAAGCCTAAATTTCCTTTGTCTCCCCTGGCCTTTTGGTTGCATTTCTATGGATAACCGAGCAGCGCCAAGTCTGGCCCGGAACCTGCTCATCCTAAGTGACTGCCTTGTTTAGCATAGATGTTAAGATATATAGCCGGGCTCGGTGGCTCAGCCTGTAATCCCGCGCTTTTGGGAGGCTGAGGTGAGTGGATTGCCTGAGCCCACGGGTGTGAGACCCACCTGGGCAACTTGGCGAGACCTCATCTCTACAATAAATCAAAAAATTAGCAGGGCATGGTAGCGCATCTGTAGTTCTGGCTACTCAGAAGGCTGAGATGGAAGGATCGCCGGAGCCCAGCAGGTCGAGGCTGCGGTGGCCGGGAGTGGCCACTGCACTCCAGTCTGTGTGACAGAGTGAGACTCCAACTCAAAAAACAAGAAACAAACAAAACAAAAAAAAAAGATATGCATAATTTAGTCATTGATACTTACCCTGCTTGTGTGATTTAACTCAGACATTAACATATCCTGCTTGTATGGTTTCCCCTTCCTTTGTGAGATTTTTGTCCTATATAAGAGGCATGTGGTAGCCGGGCTCGGTGACTCAGCCTGTAATCCCGCGCCTTTGGGAGGCTGAAGTGAGTGGATTGTCTGAGCCCGCGG
>NW_007252786.1:18016-43354 GCF_000164805.1 Carlito syrichta | reverse complement strand
AGAGGGAGTCCTCCCAATTCCACTGTTTCTCTGTCTCTTTCTTTTCTCATTCCCTCCCCCACAACTCAGTCCCTGATCAGCGGAGGCTGGACCTCTGCATAGAGAACTTTTGGAAATTTTATATATATCAAGTTGGGTGAAATTAAAGAGTGTTGATCTGCTCCTAATAGAAAATAATAACAGGTTTTCTTTACTTTTTAGATAATTGGCCTAGAGAAAAAGTATTCTGAGTTTTATCAAGTTTCTTGTGATTCACATTTTCTATATCGAGTCACTAATTACTTAAGAGAACTAAGTATTTGAAAGTTGAAGTTTTTTTATTTCAGTTATGGAATTTTCTGTATTTACCTTTAAAATCTTTGTCACTTGGACTTATTTTACAGTGACCTGTGATCCTATTTTGATTGGGTGTTTTAAACTTTTATTTTAAACTAACTACCCAAAATCAAATTCTAAGATTTTTATTGACCTTGAACTAACTTTGAGATGTGCCAGAGGATTCCTGAAGCAACCAAAAGAGATAATTTTTACACCTAACCCTGAATTGTACCCTGTGAAAGGGAAAAGAAGCAGCCTCTGCCCCTGGGATAGGAAGGGGGTGGTGAAAGAGATGGCTTCAGCCTTGAAACAGGCATTACTCCCTTCCTGGAGGGTTTTCTTTGAAGGTTCCTCCTCTGTAAATGTTGCAAGATAAACTGTATCCTTACCCGCAATACTTGCCTATATTAGCTTGCTGATGTCAGCAGAATATTGTGATAAGAACTCTGGAAAATGTCCAACTCTCACTAACCAAAATGTAAACGAGGACTACTTAAGAAAGCTCTGAGCGGGGGCTCGGGGCCGTCTTGCTTGGAGTTCTCTTCCTGCAAGTGGTCGCCAGCTGGCAGAGCCTGACTAATAAACTTCTCCTTTGTTAAAATTAAGTCGGTGGGCTGTTATTTAATCGCTCGGACCCTACTTCACCCTACATCTTTAAAATAAAATTTTAAAAAAATCTTAAAAAAGAGATATATTAAACTAATCAGGTATATTCGATATGTTAAATCATATGGGAAGTATTGCATAATAAGAATGATGTTCAATTTTCTTTGAATTATATTCATGTGAATATATTATCAATATGAGTATAACAAAATTGTATGAAATTCCTCAGTCATAATTTCGATGATTATGTTAAATTATTGTATACCACAGAAATAAGCAAATGTTTTTGTCAACTGCAACATTAATGAATTCTCATCCTTAAGCATGACTATTCTAAGGATTTATTATCTACAGAACTTACTTTTACCCTGAATTGTACCCCACATCTTTAAAATAAAAAACAAAAAAAATTACTGTTTTACTTTAATACTTCTCAAAAAGTATTTTATAATCAGTTACAATCCAAAATTTCCTTCTTCAAAAATTTATGGAAAAGATCTCTGACAAGTACTCTTAAATATATCATTCTAATATCTTTGGATTGGGTAAACATTTCAGAGCTCTAATTTTAAAAAATGGACTCGGCCACATGCGGTGGCTCAAGTCTGTAATCTCAGCACTTTGGGAGGCCCAGACGAGAGGACTGCCTGAGTCCAAGGGTTTGAGAACAGCCTGGGCAATTTGGTGAGACCTCGTCTCTACAATAAATCAAAAAAATTAGCCAGGTGTGGTCACTGCATTTGTAGTTCCAGCTGCTTGGAAGGCTGAGGTGGAAGGATCGTCTGAACCTAGCAGGTTGAGGCTGCAGTGGCCATGAGTGTGCCACTGCAATCCAGCCTGGGCAAAAGAGGGAGACTCCAACTCAAAAAAAAAAATGGACTCAAAATTGCTAACTCAACATCAAGCAAAGCAGGAACTAACTATATCAGACTGAACTGATGTGGAATTATAATTTTTTCATGACTTTTTGATTGAAAAATTACTGATTTCTTTTATGTCTTTTTATTCAGGTTTAGGAAAACTTTTTCTTAAGCCATGTATAGCTTTAAAACAATTCAGTAAAGTGTACTTCTTTTTTTTTTAAATCAGAGGTTCACTCTGTCACTCAGTCTGGAGTGCAGTGGCACTACCATGGCTACAACAGCCCCTCAAACTACTGGCCTCAGGCAATCCTTCCACCTTAGGCTTCCAAGCAGCTGGGACTACAGGCGTGCTACCATGCCCAGGTATTTTATTTTATTTTATTTTTGTTGTAGAGACGAGTTCTCGCCCTGTTGCCCAGGCTGGTCTTGAACTCCTGGGCTCAGGCAAGCCTCTCGCCTCAGCTTCCAAGTGTCTGGATTACAGGCATGAGCCACTGCACCCATCCAAAATATATTTTTGTAAACCAAATAAAAGCATTTATTGTTTTCTCCCTGGTTGATCTCTCCAGAGTTTCAAAAATATCCGTGAATATTCTTATTTTTATGTAATAGAGTTATTTGCATAAGTGCAAAAAGAATCTGTTCTTGTAACAGGAAACAATTGGATACACTGGTCATATTACAAAGGCTTTGGTAACATGACAGGAATGTCATATTCTCAGATATGACCAGGTGGTTTAAACAAGAAAAACTAAGGTTAGCTTATGGAGTCCATAAAGAAATCTTTTAAAAAACTGACTTGGTACTTTTTCCTACAAAGTTTCCTTACAGATATCCCAGCTTTGTAGTAAGTAAAGAATGCCACTTTGTTACAGGCCCAAGAACTTCAGAATATTTTGGGATCTCAAGAAGAGAGTAATTCAGCCAGGTCATCTAGGTAAAGCTCGATGACGAGTCCATGGCTTAGCTTTCTAGCCTAGAAAGGCTTTTATAGGTTTAATCTGAGATTCCTTATCATAAATTCCAACGAAACAAAATTTAAAAGCACCTATGTAGTCAATCACCATTCTTGCTAGAATTATGTAAATGATCAAGCCAAATGTAATGAAACTAAGCTTATTTTGCAAATAAATTGAACTTACTGTGATTATCTTTGGTAGAATGGGGGACTAGAGAGAGAAAAAAGTTTTGTTTCAGAAGAAAATTATAACACACCTGTTATTAGATTCTAGCCTTGTTCATCATTTTTTGAGATTTTATCATTTACCTGCACTGAATCCTAAATCTTTACTTTCCTTTAATGTCTGACTCCAGATGAATGTTTCCATTTTTTCTCCACCCCTCTGACTTAAAAATCACTAAAAGTTAAAACTGCTTTTTCTAAAGCCCTGCAAGCAAAAGCTACACAACTTGATATAAACTTCACATGGGGTATGGTGGCATGAGCCTGTAATCCCAGCTATTCAGGAAGCTGAGGCAGAAGCACTATCTCAGCCCAGGAGTTCGAGGCTGCAGTAAACTACAATTGTACCACTGCACTCCAGCATGGTGGACAGAGTGAGATCCTGTCTCTATTATAAACTTCAGATAAATCACCACAACAACTTATTTATGGACAGAAAGTCAACTGGAACGTGTGATTCAAACTACAATCCAGAGAAAGTCCTTCAAGTGCCACTGTCTGCCCATTCCAAATGAAAATGCTTCAAGCCCAAATCTATAAATCTTCTCAGCTGACTGTCCTCCAGACTCTAAAGAGACTCACTTAAAGAGACTCCAGATATTAACTTTTGTTTTCTTTTGTTTCTATAGCAGTGCCAGGAACACCTGCCTTTAACACCACCTCCTGAAATGAGACACAGTTGTTCAACTGAACTGATCTATGTTCAGGACTAAGAGACTAATTCAATAAGATGAACAATGGACTTAAATGTTTTCCTTTCTGCCTATTCCTATCTATGTCCTTCTCCTGCTTTGCCAATCTCTTATCTCACAACCGCCAACTCAAATCTCTCTGAAACTACTATCTTGGCTCTTAATAAGTAAAACTTTCTGAAAGTTAAGTTTCAAAAGGGGGATTGAAGGAAACCAAAATACCATTTCTCCCTAAAACACAAATCCTTGTGAGCTGAAGTCATTTAAAATGCAGAGGGACTCTTGTTGCCTTTCCTCCGTTTGCCTCAAGGTTGAATATAAATCCTACTTTTCTGGAGACAATTACCAACTCCGAAATGGTGCCAGCAGGACCAGAGGAATCTATAAGCAGACTTTACTCCTCATAAATTCACCATCTCACATTTCCTACCTCTGATAGCCTGAGATTATTTTCTCTCTGTCCTGTCATATCTAGATTTATTGGTCTTTGTTAGATATGCTACATAAGCGAGGACTCTAAGCCACCATCCTGACCAACTTGAGAGATACCTTTCAACTGAGCTTTCTCCCATGTGATGTATGCTACACATATAAATAAAAGTCTTTGTTTTTCTCTTGTTAATCTGACATTTGTAAACAGGAATCTGTCCAAGTCACAAACTTATGAGGAGGGAGAAAATAAATTATATGGTTTTTTTTCCTCTGCTCTGTCAACAACCCATGAGAAAATGCTGTTCATACTGGGTTAACTCCATGTCAGGACAAATAAAGACAGTCTTGAGATTGGTGTCTTCTAGGGAACCATCAGAAAGGTCAAAGAGTGACAACACTCTTATCATAGGACTTTGAAAGATCCCCAACCATATTCTTCCTCCTCCAGGGGCTGGTTAAATGGGTTAAAGGAACACAAAATTCACTATTCTAATAAAAACACACCAGAGACACTACACCGATGACTAGTCACACAAATACTTTTCTCCCATGAATCAAGATTTTGGAGAGAAAAAAAATTATGTTTTTTCCATTAGCTTGACAAAATTCCACAAAGAAAGGCCAAGAAATTCTTATCAACCTTTGTTCAGGTCCTGGGTTTCCTTCTCTGTGGCTTCCAGAAGAGCAGAGCAGCTTTAATGATCCTGCTCAAAGCACCAAAACTGTCAGGGCCAAGGAAAACTTGCCCTTTGCCCTCGGAAAGTTTACTGAAAATCACTGACAAGAGGTAAATTAATAGGGAAAAAGTCATACAAATGTATTCGATCAAGTATTACATGGCATGGGCGCCTTCAGAATGAAGACACAAAGATACAGGGGAAATTGTCAATTTCAATGTTTAGGTTTAACAAAGTATGGACAGTTGTGTAGAAGGATGAATGGGAAAAAAGGGGGGGATATGATATAAGGTTAATAGACTGACTAGAGAAATCCAGCAAAGCCTTTCTCTCTAGATTTTTCTTGACTTCTCTGAGTATATATTCCTTTCTTCTGGGTATAGGACAAGACCCTCTCTGAAATGGAAGGTCTTATGACATACAGTCAAACAAGGTAGGTTAGATAATATTTTACAGTCAGTTTTACACAGAAAAGTTGGAGAAATATGTTTATGTTTTATGACTGGCTTGGGAAAAAGGTGTTCTGATTTCTATGACATACCTTAGGAAAGAAAAATTCTAGTTTCTAGGGCTAGCCGTGGGGGAAATGGGACTGAGACAGGAGAGCAGGAGAAAGAGAAAAACATTTACTTCTGAGGCTGCTTTTGGGGCTCATTTTGGGGTACTGTTTTCTGAGTCCCAACAGATGGATCATTCTAAAATCTGCCATACCTCACATAAGTAATATTTATGTAATGTTTGTCCTTTTCTGAATAATGCATTTCACATAGCATAATGTTTTCAAGGTTCATCCATATGGAACATGTATCAGAATTTCATAACTTTTTAAGGCTGAAAGGCATTCCATTGCATGGGTATATCCTATTTTGTTTATCCATTCTTCTTGATGAACATTTGGGTTGTTTTCGCCTGTCATTGTAAATAATGTGTCTAAGAATATTGACGTACAAGTGTCCAAGTCCCTCTTTTCAATTAATTTGGCTAGAGAATAGATTGCTGAATTATATGGTAATTCTGTTTAACTTTTTGAAACTGCTGCATTGTTTTTCACAGTGGTTGCCTATTTTATATTCACAATAGAAATGCATACACTTTTCTATTTCTCCCCATCATTTTCATCACTTGATATTTTCCTTTATAAATATCTATTCGTTATAGTTATTAAATATATATTTACATATATTTATTAGTTGACATTTTTCTATTTATCATCTATCGGCCAACCTAATAGGTGTAAAATGGTATCTCATGTGGTTTGATCTACATTTCCCCTAATGGTTAATATGTTACTAGGCAAGGGCCATTACAGCAAAATAACAGAGACTAGGTGGCTTGAACAACAGAAATTTTCTCACAGTTCTGAAGGCTAAAAGCCTAAAATGAACTTTGTCCAATTCAGTTTTGGGTGAAGTCTCTCTTCCTGCTAATTCTCCCTATTGCCTCATATGGAATTTACCTCAGTGTGTGTGTGAGAGGGGGAACCACAGAGGGGTAGAGGGGGAGGAGGGAAGGAGGGGGAAGGGAGGGGGAGATAGAGAGGAATGTGAGCTATCTGGTATCTCTTCCTATAAGAACACTAATTGTATTGTATTGGAGTTCCTCCCTGCATTTAAACATAATTACTTCCTTAGAGGTTCCATCACGAAATACAGTCACACTTAAGGTTAGGTTTTCAAGATACATATTTTTGAGTAACATAAACATTCTGTCCATAAGAACTAGTGATGTTGAACATCCTTCCATGTTCTTATTGGTCATTTGTACATCTTCTTAGGAGAAATTTCTAATCAAGTCCTGGTTTACTTTTTTAAGGTTGTTAGTTTATATATATTGTTGATATTAATTCATTACCAGATATATGATTTGCAAATATTTTCTACTATTCTGTGGGTTGTCTTGACACAATATTCAGTATGTCCTTTGATGCACAAACTTTTTTTATATAATCAATATTTTTTTTATGATATTGTGGGGTACAGTTAAGAGTTAGGTATACAAATATGCTTCATTCAGGCACTCTTGTTGATAAGAGGTGTCTCCCCATCCCCAGACAGATGTTTACTACCGTTAATCCCTTCTCCCTTCCCTTCCCCCCCATAGTTTCCCATCACTATCAGTCATTTTCTTATGGTAATACGTAGGATGATCAAGGTCCACTATATGAGTGAGAACAGATGCACAAACTTTTAATTTTTCTTTATATAATAGAATTCACTAGTGAAGACATTGGTCTAGGAGTTTTCTCTATCAGAATGCCTCAGTTACTGATCCTATTTCTTTTCTAGTCATAAGACTATTCAAACTTTCTAATTCTTCACAATTCAGTCTTGGTAGGTTGTATGTTAGAAATGTATGCATTTTATCTAGGTTTTCCAGTATGTTGCCAAAAAATGTTCCTGGTATTCTGATTCTTTTTATTTCTATGAAATTGATAGCAATGTATTCATCCCATAACTTTTTTTTTTTAGTTGGAGTCTCACTCGGTCACCCAGACTGGAGGCTGCTCCCGGCCACCGCAGCCTCACCTGCTGGGCTCCGGTGATCCTTCCACCTCAGCCTTCCAAGTAGCCGGAATTACAGGCATGTGCTATCACGCCCGGCTGATTTTTTGATTTATTGTAGAGATGAGGTCTCACTGCCCAGGCGGGTCTCAAACCCGCGGGCTCAGGCAATCCACTCACCTCAGCTTCCCAAAGGCACAGGATTACAGGCTGAGCCACCGAGCCGGGCTCATTTTATATACTCTTAGCTATATTTTTATCTTTTGTTAGTGCTTTTGGTGCCATATATAATATCATCACCAATCTAATGTTATAAAAATTACACCTTATCTTTTCTTCAAAGAGTTTTATACTTTTAACTCTTACATTTGCGTCTTTGATCCATTTTGAGGTAATTTTTTATACAGTATAAGGTAGTGGTCCAACTTCTTTTTTTACATATGGATATCTAATTTCCTCAGCACCGTTTGTTGAAAAGATTGTCCTTTCCTCCACAAAAGTCTTTGCACCTTTGTTGAAAGTCAATTTCCCACATATGTAAGGGTTTATTCCTGGGCTTTCTATCCACTGGTCTACATATCTGTCCTCATGCCAGTACCACATTGTTTTCGTGACTGTGGGTTTGTAGTAAAATTAGTATACATTCTCCAACTTTCTTCTTCCTTTTCAAGATGGTTTTGGCTATTCAGGGTTTTGTGGGATTTCATATAAATTTTAGGATTGGATTTCCTATTTCTGCCAAAAAAAAAAAAAAAAAGCCATCTGGGTTTTCATCAAGATAGCATGAAATCTGTAGATTACTGAGTAGTACTTCATATGTCACCTTTATAATATGTCTTTTAATCTGTGAACACAGAATGGCTTTCCATTTAGTTATGTCTTTAATTTTTTTCCAACTTTTTAATTATTCATTAAAAAATATTGCATCTTCTTAGATAAATTTAATCCCAAGCATTTTTCCTTTTTTTAAACTGTATCATAAATGAAATTGTTTTCTTATTCTTTTTCACATTATTCATTGCTAGTATCAGATAGAAATGAAACTGAAAAAAATTCTCATTTTTTTCCATCTTGAATACATTACATTTCTTTTTCTTGCCTAGTTGGTCTAATACTGTCGATTTGAAGTGGTGAAAGCAGACATACTCTACTTGGTGCTGATCTTAGGGGAATAGCTTCAATTACTTCACCATTGAGGATGACGTTAGATGTGGAATTTTCATATTTGGCAATTATTAAGTCAGGAGTGTTTTTTCTATTCTAGTGTGCTGAATATGTCTATCAAGAAATGATGTCAAACTTTGTTTTGTTTTTTTGTTTTTGAGTTGGAGTCTCACTCTGTCGCCCAGACTGGAGTGCAGTGGCTGCTTCCGGCCACTGCAGCCTCGACCTGCTGGGCTCCGGCAATCCTTCCGCCTCAGCCTTCCAAGTAGCCGGAATTACAGGCATGCGCTACCACACCCAGCTGATTTTTTGATTTATTGTAGAGACAAGGTCTCGCTGCCCAGGTGGGTCTCGAACCCGCGGGCTCAGGCAATCCACTCACCTCAGCCTCCCAAAGGCACGGGATTACAGGCTGAGCCACCGAGCCTGGCTGATGTCAAACTTTGTAAAATGCTTTTCCAGGAACAATCAAAATGATCACATGGCTTCTTCCTTAATTCTGTAAATGTGGTTTGTTATATTGATTGATGTTCAGATATTGAAATACCTTTGAATTCCAGTAGCAAATCCCACTTATTTAAGGTTTGTAATCTTGTTAATATGCTGCTGAATTCTCTTTCCTAGTATTTTGTTGAGGATTTGCATCCATAGTCATAGAGAATGTCTATTTGTAGTTTTCTTGCAGTGCCTTTTTCTGTTTTAATGTCAGGTAATACTTACCTTATAGAATGACTTCATTTTGCGGGGGGGGGGGAGAATTTTGAAAAGCATAAATTGGAATTTTTCTTTGGACGCTAGAATTCATTAGTAAAGCCATTGGTCTGGACATTTTCTCTATTGGAAGGTCTTTGATTACTGATTCCATTTCCTTTTCAGTTATAGGTCTATTCAAATTTTCTTCACAATCCAGTTTTGGTAGGTTGTGTGCTTTAGAAATTCGTGCATTTTCACATATGTTTATTGCAGCACCATTAACAATAGCAGAAACATGGAATCAACTAAGATGCCCATCAAAAGCAGACTGGATAAAGAAAATGTGGTACATATACATGATGGAATACTACACAGCTATAAAAAAGCACAATATTGTGGCCTTCACAGCAATATGAATGCAGCTGGAGACCACCATTCTAAGTTAACTATCACAGAAACAAAAAACGAAATATTGCATGTTCTCACTCATAAGTGGACACTAAACATTGACTATGTGGGCACAAACATGGAACAACAGACATTTGGGCATTGCTAAAGGAGGAAAGCAGAGGGAATAAGGGTCATACAACACCCATTGGGAACCATGTCCACTACTGGGGGAGAGGGCTCACTAGAAGCTCAAACCTCACTTCCATGCAATTTTCTTATGTAGCAAATCCTGACATGTACTCCACAACTCTAAAATTTTAAAAATATTTAAATTGTTCATTTTATCTATATTTTCCAGCATGTTGCCATAAAATGTTTATGATAGGCTCTTGTAATTGTCTTTATTTCTATAAATATTTGCTTTTATATTTGCTCATGTACTTACTTTAACATAACTCTACATATAGCTTCAAGTTACTGTCTAGTGTCTTTTTATTTGGACCCAAAAAGCTCTCTTTAACATTTCTTGTAGGGTAGGTCATGAACTTCCTCAGTTTTTGTTTAGCTCCGAATATCTTCATTTCTCCCCACATTTAAAAGACAATTCTTCCTAATATAGAATCTCAGTTCACAAATTCTTTTTTCATAACTTTAAATATATCATCACTGCTATGGTTTGAAAGTATTTCCTCCAAAATTAATGTGTTACAGACTTAATGCCCAATGCAGAAGTGTTGGGAAATGAGGCCTAATGAAGGTTTATAGATTATGAAGGCCCTGGAATCGATTAATGTTGCTATAGAATGGCTTGTGGGAATGAGTTCTATCACTCTTCTATCATGTAAGAACCAGTGTTTCTCCCCTCTGGAAGAGGCAACATTCAAGTTACCATCTTGGAAGTAGAGACCAGGCCATTACCGGACACTTGCCAGTACCGTGATCTTCAACTTACTAGTCTCCAGTACTGTGAGAAATAAATTTATGTTGTTTTATAAAGTACCCAGTGTGAGGAACTCTGTTATAGCCATGAAGACAAACTAAGACAGAATTGATATTAGAAGAGTGAGGTATGGCTCTAACAAATATCTGAACATGTGGAAGCAGCTTTGGAACTGGGTAATGGGCAGAGGAAGAGTTTGGAGGAACAGACTAGCAAAACAAAAATGAGAGGGGTTGCTATCCTTCTATCAGATAAAAAAGAGGTTAAAACAATAACACTTGGGAAAAAAAGACAATGGGGGGAATACATAATGAAAAAGGGCTCAACAACAAGAAATAATTATTCTAAATATATACACACCCAAACTGGAGTACCCAGATTTATAAAACAATTACTACTAAGCCTGAGAGAGGACTCAGACAGACACACAATAAGAGTGGGGGACTTCAACACCCTCTAACAGAGCACAAAGGTAGAAAGCTAACAAAGAAATCATAGACGCAAATTTGCCTCTTCATCAATTGAACTTAACAGATATCTACAGAATACATCACCCAACAACCACAGAATGTACATTCTTCTCATCTGTACATGAAACATTCTCTATGATAGACCACGTGCTTGAATAAATTCCAAAATAATTGGAATCATACCAAACAACTTCTCTGACCATAGCTAAATAAAAATAGAAATCAACACCAAGAGGAACCCACAAAACCACACAAATACATGGAAACTATACAACTTGCTCCTGAATGATTTGAGGGTAAATAATGAAATCAAGACACATACAAAAAAATCTTTAAAAGAAATGAAAATAAAGACATAACTTACCAAAACTTCTGGAATACTTCAAAAGTGCTGCTTTTAAAAACTTCACACTATAAGGGGAAATTTATTGCACCAGATATCCATACCAAGATAAAAGATCTTAAATAAACAAGAAGATAAAAGATCTGAAATATCCATATCAAGAAGATAAAAGATCTTAAATAAACAACCGTAATAAACAACCTCATCTAAGAGAACTAGAAAAACATGAACTAAACTCAAACCCAGCAGAAGAAATCACCAAATCAGAGAAAAATCAAATGAAATTGAGACTAAATAAAACCATACAAAGAAACAACAAATTGAAAAGCTGGCTCTTTGAAAGAAAAAACAAGGTTGACAAACCACTAGCCAGATTAATGAGAGAGAGGGAGTTGGGGGGAAATCCAAATAAATACGATCAGAACCACAAAGAGATTTTACAACTGATCCCAAAGAAATACAAAAGATTATTAAAGATTATTATAAAAATCTATTTACATTTAAGCTAGAAAATCTAAATGAAATGAATAAACTTCTGGAAACACTCAACTTCCCAAGATTGAAACAGCAATATATTCAAACCATGAACAGAACAATAATGAGACTAATAAAGGAACTGAATCAAAAATAAAAGACCTGACCACCAAAAAAATTCTAGATCAGATGGATTCACAGCTGAATTCTATTAGACATACAGGAAAGAGTTGGTACCAATCCTACTGAAACTATTTCAAACAATCAAGGAGAAGGGGTTCCTCCCTAACTCATTCTATGAAACCATTATCATCCAAATTATCATACCAAAATCTGGCAAAGACACAACAAAGAAAAAAGCTACCAGTTGATATCTGTGATGAACACAGATCAAAAAAAACTTCCACAAAATACCAGCAGACCGCATCCAGCAGCACATCAAAGAGATCATTCACCATGATCAGGTGGGCTTTATCTCTGGGAAGCAAGGTTGACTCAACATAGTCAATATATGTAATCACCATATAAACAGAAGTAAAATCAAGAACGACATGATTGTTTAATAGATGCAGAAAAAAGACTGAATAAAATCCAATATCTCTTTGTGATAAAAAAAAAAACAAAAACAACTCAGATATCTAGGCATCAAAGGAACACATCTCAAAATAAGAGCCATCTATGACAAACCTACAGTCAACTACATGTTAAATGGGAAGAAGTTGAAAGCATTTCCTCTAGGAGCCAGAACAATAAAAGTATGTCCACTCTCACCATTCCTATTTAACATGAGAGTGAAAGTCCTAGCAAGAGCAACCAGACAAGAGACAGAAATAAAAGGTATCCAAAGAGAAAAAGAGCAAATTAAACTATGCCTCTTTGCCTATGAGATGACGATATATTCAGAAGATCCTAAAGATTTCAATAAAAGATGACTTAGTATGCAACTTTAGCAAAACCTCAATCTACAAAAACATTAAAAAGTGGGCAAAGGACATGAACAGGCACTTCTCAAAAGAAGACATATGAATAAATGCTCAGCATTTCTAAACATCAGAGGAGTGAAAATCAAAACCATAATGAGATACCATCATACAACCATTCAGAATAGCTGTTTTTACTAAGTAAAAAACCAATAGATGTTGTTGAGGTTGTGAAGAAAAGGGAACACTCATACACAGTTGGTGGGAATGTAAGCTAGTACATCTCCTGTGGAAAGCAGTTTGGAGATTTCTCAAAGAACCAAAAATAGAACTACCATACAATTCTGTAATCTCTCTATTAGATATCTACCCAAATGCGCATAAATCATTCAACCAAAAAAATATGCACTTATATGTTTATTGCATCACTATTCACAGTAGCAAAAACATGGAACCAACTTAGGTACCCATCAACAGTGAACCAGATAAAGTAAACATGAGGCCGTGCGCCATGGCTCAAGCCTAAAATCCCATCACTTTGGGAGGCCAAGGCGAGAGGACTGCCTGAGCCCAGGGGTTCAAGACCAGCGTGGGCAACTTGGTGAGCCCTCATCTCTACAATAAATCAAAAAATTAGCCGGGCATGGTAGCGTGCACCTGTAGTTCCAGGTTTTTGGAAGACAGGCGGAAGGACCATCTGAGCCCAGCAGGTCGAGGCTGCGGTGACTGTGAGCATGCCACTGCACTCCAGCTTGGGAAACATAGTGAAATTTCAACTCAAAAAAAAAAAAAAAGAAAGAAAACATGGTATATATATACACCATGGAATACTATCCAGCCATAAAGAAGAATGAAATCATGTTCTTTTCTGCACTGTGGATGCAGCTGAAGGTCATAATTCTAAGCAAATTAACACAGGTACAGAAAACGGAATACATATTCTCACTTATAATTAGGAGTTAATCGCTGGGTACACCAGGCATAAAGATGGAAACAACAGACCCTGGGGCCTCCCAAAGGGCAAACAAAGGGAGGGGGCAAAGGTAGAAAAATTACCCTTTGCACACCATTTGGGTAGTGGCCTTAATAAAAGCCCAACCCCCAACATTATGCAATGTACACATGTGACAAACCTGTACAAGTACTCCTTGAATCTTAAAATTTTTTAAAGGAAAAAACATTAATTGTTGAAAGCTGTTTGCCATTTGTTTAGAGACTTTCCAAACAAAATTAGCCAACACTATCTGGTTGTGTGTGCTCAATAATGATGCTGTTCCTTTAGCTCTTGTTAACTAATGTTTCACAAAGGTTTCCTTGTGTTCTTCAAGATGTTTTCTTGATGTGTTTGCTCGTTGGCTGTAATCTTTTATTTTTTTTTCCAGAGCTCTTACTCAATTAGTTCAGATAGTTTCTAGGTTTTTTTCTTTTTTCAGTGTTTCTGTGGGGAAGTGAGAGTTGACAGTCTCCTTGCTTGATAGTTTACTGATGCCGCTCTCACTCAAAAGATCAACCATATTTTCAAAATACCCATAATTTAAAATATTAATACATACTAAGTCACTGAAATCCAGATGAGATACACACACACAAAATTGTATTTAAAAAGATTACTGAAAACTTTAAGACCACACACACACACACACACACACACACACACACAGATTCCCCAGAGTCCTCAAAGACAACTCATTTCTAGGTTTTCTCTGTGCCTTCAAACAGTTCCCTGTATACCACTGAAATGTTCTGTGAATTTATACAACATTTTGTCTGAGGGTTTTTCTGGCTGTTCTTTTTTAGTACCTGTGAGATTATAATTTTATATTTATATATTTACATCCACAGTTCCTGGTTCATAACTTCCAACCCTCATTACAGTCTTTTGTTACATTGTTGGGGTGTGTTAGGCCTCAGAAGCAGGCCTTAGGAAACAGAATCGCTCTCTGACTTTCTTTTGTCCTTCTTTCAACTGCCCAGACCAGGATTCTAATCTGATTGTCAGTCATAAAAACGCCTATTCCGGAGAGGGTCTTGCTCCATATAGAGAGAGGAATACTACATAGAAAGTCCAAGAAAAGTCTGAACATACAGGCCTTGCTTGGTTTAGATCATGTGTTTTCTGTCCAATCACATTTCTCACGGTTGTCAATCATGCCTATGTAATGGAGTCTCCAAAGAAAAACAGAAGCACTAGGTTTGGGGAGCTTCCAGAGAGCTGAATAATGAGGTGGTTGGTATAAGAGAGGAGAAAAAACAAGGTTTTAGAGTTCTCTCAAAGCAGTTCCTGAATGCAAAAAGCAGCCTGATTATTTTTCTAATATGACTTTCTCATCATTCCCATTCTTACAGATTTCAGTCAACATTTTCCAGTCACATAAAATAATGTGTTCTTATTATTGGCCCCAAATGTTCCAATCCTTTTTATCCGTTACTATTTTCCAATAATTCTTAATGTACATCTAATATGTATAAATTAGTACATTTTATATTTCTTACCATTGCAATTATTTTTATTCCTCTTTCTACATTTACCAAATTGCTTTCTTCTTAGAAATTACATTTTGTTCATGACCAATTTATTCCAGGCTGAGATCAACTCATACTTGTAACTTTCTAAATATTTTGGCTTGCAATGATTTTTTAAACTTTCAATATTGCATACAACACATTTAAACATTAATATATTATTCTTTTCTAACTGTTACTGTGTGTAACTCTTCCCAACTAAAAGGTATTATTCATGAAAGGAAGGAAGTAAATGTGGTAGGATGCTCTTGTTAACTTCCTTATACTTAGTTGAGTCCATTTACATGCACTATGTTAAAAATTGTTTTTGAAAACGCAAGAAAGATGATTTCCAAGATAAGTTAGAGATGGGCTAATTCTGGATTGATTCAAAAAGAAGCTGAAGCCAGACCTTTTATTTTTAAAAATGACTCTTTTGATGCAACTTATACAATAAAATATATAGGTTTTGAGGTTTCAGTTTGGTAAGTTTTGATCGGAAACCACAATGGCTGTCAAGATACTTGATATATACTACACATCACTCCAAAAAAGTCCCTTCATGCCCTATGCCCTTACTCACACATCTGGAAATTACTGGTTACATTTTAATTCCCATAGCTTCATTTGAGTACTGATTACATTTTAATTCCCATAGCTTCATTTGAGTATTCTAGAACTTCATACAAATTAAAACATACATTAACTACTATATTTAGTTTTGTTTCTGTCCTTTAATTTCTGTGAAATTCATTCATGGTCTTGCATGTATAGGAAGTTGGTTAGGTTTTTACAAAGGATTATTCCAGTGTCAAGAAGATTATTTGCAGTGTCAAGCTCTTTTTGGTTACACAGTAAAAGACAGTTCACAAGCATGCTATATGAACCAGTTTATTTATCCATTCACCTATTAAGAACTGGTTCTTGAGCTTCCAGATTGTGAACTAAATTTATGAATGATGCTGCTATGAACATTTGTAGACAAAACAATGTGGGTAAGTTTCTGGGACTGGAATTGCTGGATCATAGGGTAAGTAAAAGTTTAATTTGATAAGAAACTATCATTACACACCCTAATTTTTCTGAAAGTTGCTTACTTTTGCATCCCACCAATTACCCCAACTATTTTGATTTCTATAAACTCTAATTCTATCTTCAAAATTTCTTTAAGGAGAAGCATTCATTTTTCTTACCATTATATACACTTCCCATTTTTAATCACATGTTAAAACCTTACCTCATTTAGTCTTCAGAAAAAGCCATGAACTGTCCTAAAATCCCACCAAACATACTTATTCTGCCCCCACTTACGACTTCCTTTAGCGGACAAGGGACATTTCAGCTCAGGTATACACTATTCTTCTCAATTTCTCCCGTTTTCTTCTCTTCCTTTGGTCCCTACCCTGGGGTCTCCAGTTGACTGAGCACAGCCTCCCTTTATGAGCACACCATTGTTATGCAATAGCCTAACTCTCACTCTTCACCTATGAGTGAATGCCAAGCCTATAGCCTCAGTCCACTCTCCTCATGACTGCCCTGATGAGAAAGTTGAAGACTGAGGAATTATCTTGCTTGCCTCTCTCTAGACTGCACTTTCTTTGGTCAAAGACTCCTTTCCTCATGGGGCCTGCCTGGGTCCAGGCCCTCCTAAAAGGTACTCTCTGGCAGCCTGTGTTCTAGGCACCCGTCTGCTGTTCCCATCTCCCACCAGGATTGCACTTCACTTCCTCTGAAGTTGTGATCCCCAGGAAGGTGGCCCACAGGAGGGGTGGAGTTGAGATGCCAGACCAGCTCTCCTACAGCATGCGCTTCCAGGGCCGAAGACACATGATTCACATGAAGCTCAAGAAGGACTTACTGCCGAGACATTTTCCTGTTATTACCAATAACGACCAAGGGGCCATGCAGGAGGACTGCCCCTTTGTCCCCTGAGACTGTTACTACTACGGCTACCTGGAGGGGGTTTCTGGGTCTATGGTCACACTGGACACCTGCTATGGAGGTCTGCGTGGCATGCTGACTTGACTTATGAAATCAAACCCCTGGAGGCTTCTTCCAAATTTGAGCATGTGGTATCTTTGCTGGTGTCAGAAGAAAGACCAGAAGAGACAAAAAGGTGTAATGTAGAAGAGACAGAGACAAATCAAGAATTTGAAAAGGTAAAACTGGCTGAAACTCTAGAGCAGGAACTATTTATTTGTGAAGGCATCATATGACACACCTGAAACTTCACTACACTGTTTCTAACTCATTATATAAAAAGCAGAAATATGACATGCACAATAGAGAATGTGATTATAAACAGCATATTACATATCATTCACAGACAAGTGATTATAAATGTCTTTATACATATGTTGTACATATGGAAAGGAAAGGATCAAGCAGAGCTTTATTTTGCATCAAGTTCCCAAATCAGTGTAGAAAATTTTGGTTTGTGGAAATATTATGGATAGTATTCGAACTTTCTGCATAATACTTCAGTTCTTTACACAGGACACAGAAGTGGTAGATAAAACTATTACAGCAGTCTTGGAGGAATGTGCAATACCAACTGGGGAGCGATGTATGCATTTGTAGTAAAGCAACACATATTTATAGCTGCAACTGTTACAGCATATACAATAGGCCATAACTTTGGCCTGAGTCATGATTCTGATGGTTGTTATTGCTTTCAAAGAACCAACTGTATCATGGCTCCTGTTCGTGATCTTACAGATATGTTGGGCAATTGTTCATGCATGGGATCCTTGTTTGGGTACCCCAAATACTCTGTGTAACAATTTTCCTTATGTAGTTCTTCATTGTGGAGACAAGATAAAAAATATGAATGAAGAATGTGACTGTGGCTCCCTTAAAGAGTGTGCAAACGAAAAATGTTGTGAGACCACTTGTGGCCTTAGCCTTGACAGTGTTTGTTATATAGGAGGTTGCTGCCAAAACTGTAAATTATCTCCCCTGGGAACAATCTGCAGAGACATACCTGGTATATGTAATCTCCCAGCATTCTGTGATGGCAAAGGAAATACATGTCCAGATGACTTTTGCCTCTAGGATAGAACCCCATGTTCAGCAATATCTGTTTGTGTGAGAGGAAATTGCAGTGACCATGATATGCAGTGTCAACCTCTTTTTGGCTGCAGAGTGAAAGATGGTTCACCAGCATGCTACAAAAAATTGAATATAAGCATAACTGATTTGGAAACTGTGAGATTGCATTGTGAAGAGGAGGAAGTAGACCTTTTCCATGCGAAGAAAATGATGTTTTGTGTGGATTGCTGCACTGCAGTGGTGTCAACCAAATTCCTGGTGGTGAGCACATTACATTTTGTAGTATAATAGTATAAGATGTTACAGATGTAAAATGCTTTGGATATGATGCGTAGTGTGGGACAGATTTGGCAGAAATGGGGCTTGTAGTAAATGGTGCAACGTGTGGTCCAGGAAAATATTGTTTGCAACATAATTGTACTTTTTATCAAGACATGGATTTTGATTGAGATGTGATACAAGGCAATTTCAGAGGAGTGTGTAACAACAAGAAACATTGTCTCTGGGTGTGTGGTTGGTAACTACCATCATGTGACAAAACAGGAACAAGTGGTAGTGTCAATAGTGGCCCTCCACCTGACATATTACAGCCAACATATTTGTGAATGTAAACCAGATGCCAATTGTATTGTTTACTCATTTCATCCTTTTTCTGGTTCCACTTCTTATTGGTGGTCTTTCACAAGGAAAAAAAGTTATACTAGAGAAAGTATTGAAAAATATTACACAATGAGTGAATACTAATGGAAGTCCACATGATGGAGAAAAGAACATTGGCACTTACTAGGAGAATGATCAATAATCACTCTGACAATTACATAACCTTTTAATAATTCTGAGGTTGTCATCTTCAAATAAAATCACTTGACAACCTAAAAAGAGTCTGTGTGTTTAAAGTTACTTAACATTTCATGTCTGGTCATATTGTTAATACTCCTATAGATGATGGCAGAAACAGATTCACTAACAAGGACTTGTACTTATTTAAAATTTAGGAGTTTAACATTTTCTAGATACCACTGTAGCAAATGTTGTTTGTACTAGTATGCAGTTGATTCAACATTCTTAAGATCTTTTTCTGATTGGTAAAGTGTTAGATTTTTGTTATTTGTCTATTTTATGGTTAGTGTTAAACTATAATGGGAATTTCAAATTTCAGAGCTATTTTGATTGCTTTAGATTTCAAAGTAATCAAGTTTAGAAACTTTAATTGAGTTTGGATAAAGGTAGAAACTGTTTGAAAGAACACTTTCGCTTCTTCCCCCACTTCACTGCCCTTGGATCCAGTTACTGCTGCAGGTACTGTAGGGAACACAGTTATCTGCATTGAGCCCCCAATAAGCAAGACCTAGATAGACCTCAGCTGAAACTCTCTAAAATCCAGAAATGTATCTGTTCCCGTAATCTTTATATGACAACTGCTTTCACTTATGCCTTTAAATCAAATCTATGTTTAATGTTAATTATTGGCTACATCTTGTAAACCAAAAGTTTCTGGAGCAAGTGAAGAACTCTAAACAACTGAAAAGTACACAACCCAAATTGTTTAAAGCCATTGTAACTTGAAAGAGTGACAGGATTGATACAATCTGAACACTAATTTACATCAGCAACTACTTGGGGTCTAGACTCTGATTTGAAAAGAAACTAATAATGATCACAAGACATGTACTTACTATCAATAGTTGAGATAGATCAAACAATGCCTGGTTTTTTGTTTTTTGCTCTTTTTTTTGAGTTGGAGTCTCACTCTGTCACCCAGACTGGAGTGCAGTGGCTGCTCCCGGCCACTGCAGTCTCGACCTGTTGGGCTCCGGCAATCCTTCCACCTCAGCCTTCCAAGTAGCTGGAACTACAGGCGTGCACTACCAAGCCCGGCTAATTTTTGATTTATTGTAGAGATGAGGTCTCGCCAAGTTGCCCAGGCAGGTCTCGAGCCTGCGGGCTCAGGCAATCCACTCACCTCAGCCTCCCAAAGCACTGGGATTACAGGCTGAGCCAACAATGCCTGTTTTATTATAAATACTGGAATAAATTTATGTTGCTTTGAGCGGACTTCAGAGGCTACACTAAATTCTGCCTCCCTGAATTCTGAATTCAAAGTAAACGTCTTTCTTCCCAATTTCCTGCCTCTTGTGTTTCATTGACAAATGAGAGAAAGCAGCCAAGTGTTGATTGGATAATTGCATAAAAGAACTTTGGCAGTGATAAAGCAGGAAGATTTTAGATACTTTTTTGGTCTTGGGCACATTAAATTTCAACCGTGATTCTTCCACCTGCTTACTACGTGATTACAGGCAAAGTCTTAATATTTCAGAGTTTCAAGGTCCACATGCTACATTCAGAAATAAAATGTACTTTTCCAAAGTTTTGTGACAATTAAAAGAAAGCACCTAAAAAAGGCCTGGGACATTTTAGGCACTTAGTATGCTATCTGTTAGCATTCTCATTATCCTTCCTGCACTGTGATAAAATTGGGATAATTCCACGTGTAATGACTTTGGTATTTCATCTTTATTGTTTAACCAATTACATAAAGAGTAATTGTTCACTGATAAACCACTTCTCAGTGCCTGTGGTTACTGAGGTCATAGGACCTCATATTTACAGTCTGAGGAACTGCCCAAGCATGGCCTATCTACATATTACAGGATGGAACTGTCTAAAATATATACAGACACAAAATTTTAGCTAAAGGGAAACAGGAAGCATCACTTCAGAAATAGTGCACTGGGATAGGTCTGACAAGGGATTCAGATTACAGTCCTTCTGTTTTAACGATCTGGGTCTCAGATCAAATCTCCTTCTGAAAATATCAAATCTGAGTGAGGGCAGCCACCAAAGAGGAGAGGAAGGATGCAGAGCTAGAGAACCAACTGGTCTGCCACCTATATGACATCGTAGTTTGTTATCTTGTATTCAGTTCTGTTCCATAGAACATCTACTGCCAGCCAACCCTGAGATCATATTTCCCATCCCTCATGTCTTGTCCAACTGGCTTAACTGGTAGAGTAACCTGGATCTTCATCCACTGACAGGCTTGAACCCCTGTTGACTGTGTCCTTGTCAAATATTGGGAAGATGGCCACCGGGAAGTAGCCAACAAGCACCATTTTTAGAAATTAGAACAAGGAAGACAAATCCTTTGGTAACCCCAAGCAGCATGAGCAGGCTTAGACAGAGCCTGCACCCTACATCCCACAGAGGACTCTTGGAACACATAGGGGACAAGAAAAAGAGCAGGTGGCTGGCTTTGGAACCAGGAGGCCCCATCCTCACCAGGTGCCAGGTTTGCCCAGGATATGCAGTCTTGCCTTGTGTGTGAGAGGGGTTGAGTGCTCTATGACACCTCCCCTCCCCTTTAGTCCCAGAAAGGAGGTGGCCTGGTTAGGGCCCAGCAGTGTGCTGCAAGAGCCCACACCCACAGTGTTTGGCCAGTTCCCCGAACAGGAAAGTTCGCATGCAGGCTGTACTCACTCTGTACTCGCTGCCAGTGTCTGGCAGCCAATCCCGACCAGGAAGACTCGCCTGCCAGTCTTACTCACCCAAAGTACAGGTCCCACTGTGGCAGGAATTCTGCTGCTTTTAAGTTCTGAGTGAGGCCTTTGGCAGAGGAGGGGGAGTTGTGAAAGTCACTTGCCAGCCCTGTTCCCCAGTGGGAGTACTTCTGGGCTGTGGACAGTGCTGCCATTCCAACAGTGCTGCTTCAGCAGCCAGGGGGCCCATCTTCCCTCCCGGACCCCACAAAGAGTTTGCAACTAGGTGTCAGAAAGCAGCCTGGCTAGCCTAGCCACAGGAAAAACTTTGTAGTGGAAAGTCACTTTGAGTTCTGAGCAGTGCCCAGCCAGAGTAACAGAGCTTGAATAGTCACCCTCTCTCTCTCCCTTTGTGAACTATTTTAAATAGCAGAAAAATGCCCTAGGAAGTTAGAACATATGTAACTACAAAATAACAAAACTAAAAAATAATAATAAGAGAAGAGCTGCATGCACCTCACAGATGTAGAAGAACCAACAAAAAACTCAGTACTCCTCAAAACCTTAAAGAGGTATCACCTGCAAAAGTACCTCCTGGTCCTCAAACAATGGAATCCATCTAGAACACCTGTCCCTGATGAAAGACACAGAATTCAGACAATAGATGACTAAAATGGCTAAGGAAAACTACAAGGAGTTGGAAACAAAGATAGCCTAGGCAACAAAAACAGTACAAAAAAATAAAAGTTGAGCTGGACAATATAAGAAAGCTCTAATCTGAAATCTTGGAAATAAGAATTCCTTCCTGGAATTTCAAAGTACAATGACAGGCTTAGGCAGCAGAATTGTCCAGGCAGAGGAAAGAACCTCAGAGTTTTAATATCGAAATATTGAACCAACCCAATCTGACAAAAACAAGGAGAAAAGGCTCAAAAAGAATGAGCAAAGTCTACAAGAGGTGAAGAACTATGTAAATCTAATCTATGATTGACTGGCATCCTTGAAACAGAAGGGAAAAACTGAGAATACCCTGGAACAAGTCTTCCAAGAGGTCGTCCAAGAAAATTTCCCCTACATTTGCTAGATAGGTGACCATCCAAACTCAAGAGATTAAGAGAACCTCTTCAGGTATTACATGAGAAGACCATTCTCAAGACACATAGTAATTTATCTCCACAAGGTAAGCATGAAAGAAAAAAAGTTCTAAAAGCAGCTAGAGAGAAGGGACAGACCACTTACCAGGGAAGACTCATCAGAATTGGAGCAGGCTTCTCAGCAGAAACTCTATAAACCAAAAGTGACTGGAGTCCCATCTTTAATGTTCTTAAAGATTAGCAATTCCAGCCAAGAATTTCCTACCCTGTCAAGTAAGCTTCATCAGTGATGGAAAATTAAAATCCTTCCCAGACCTCGGCAGATGCTTAAGAAATGTCTGAGCACAGAAATGAAAGACTGGTTTCATCCATTGCAAAAACACAGATGAGCACAGAGTTAACAGAGCATACAGAATGTCCACAAAATCACAAAAAAGAAGAAAGAAAGAAGAACCAAAGTAACCTCTTAAGAGCATTATGACCATTATAACCCTTACATATCAATAATTAACAATCATGAATAGATTGAATGTACCAATAAGAAGACATAGAATAGCAAACTGTCTAAGGAAACATGATCCAACATTCTGCTGCCTCCAGGAAATCCATCTCACTGCAAAGGACACCTACAGGCTCAAAGTCAGAGGCTGGAGAAAGACCTTCCATGCAAATGGAAGAAAAAAAAAAAAAGAAGCAGGGGTAGCTATTCTTATATCAGACAAAATAGACTTCAAACCAGTAAAAGTTCAGAAGGACACTACATAATGATAAAGGGCTCAATCTACCATCAAGAAATATCCATTTTAAATATATATGCACCCAACACAGGAGCATCTGGATTTATAAAACAATTGCTACATAAACTAAGAAAGGACATAGACATAATCAGAGACTTTAATACCCTGCTAACAGCCCTAGAAAGATCATCAAGGCAAAAAACTAAAGAAGATATCTGGAAACTTAACTTAACACTTGACCAATTGAATCTAATAGACATCTACAAACACCAAACAACCACAGAGTATACATTCTACTTATCAGCATATGAAACATACTCCAAGATTGATCACATTATCAGCATAACAAGCTTGAACAAAGTTGAGCAAATTTCAAAAGGTTGAAATAATATTAAGCATCTTCTCAGACCACAGTGTAATAAAAATAAATAATATCTCCAACAAGAACCCCCCCCAAAACACACAAATACATGGAAACTGAGTTTAGCTGATCAGGCTGTCATAGCAGTATTGTAGCTTCAAACACTGGGAAGGCATCACTGATAGCCCCAAGAAAGGATCAAACTTCTGATGTAGTTAGTCTGCCAGGAGAAGACTTGCACAGAATCTATGAAATGTGGGCTTTCTTATTTTAATTAAACAAGCCAATTTTTAGCAGGAATCACAATTCTGGCAGGCAGTGGTACTTTCTGCCAAGGATAGTAAAAATTGATGTTAGAAGCTTATAATTCCTGAACCAAAAGTTTGCGCCCAGTATATGATAATGAATGTTTTGCTATGTATGGTATATTGATGGATCCAGGCAGCAATGAAAGCAAACTAGATAGTTCAGGCTTGATCAGCAGCTTGAATACTGTCAGTCTCATCAGAGGAGAGGTCTTTACCAGGGACATCTACATGAGCGATCCAGACGGTTCAATCTGCTGCCACAATGTTTACAGAGTTTATAACTCCAAAGAGGAGTGCTAAAAAAATTTAAAAATTTAAAAAATCTTCCATGCTGTAGTGTTGTAAGTGACAATCAAAAGATCTCTATCTTTGGCAACAGGCAATAGTCAGTAAAAGTTCAAGGTTTATCAAGGGGCATGTTGGCCAGTTATAAAAACTACCTCATGGCCAGGCACGGTGACTCAAGCCTATAATCCCAGCACTTTGGGAGGCCGAGGCGAGAGGTTCAAGACCAGCCTGGGCAACTTGGTGAGACCTCATCCCTACAACAAATAAAAAAATTAGCCGGGTGTGGTAGCACACACCTGTAGTTCCAGCTACTTGGAAGGCTGAGGCCGAAGGATCACCTGTGTCCAGTAGGTTGAGGCTGCGGTAGCTGGGAGTGTGCCATTGCACTCCAGCCTGGGTGACAAAGTGAGACTCCAACTCAAAAAACTAAATAAATAAATAAAAATAAAACTGCCTCATGTCCTGCAAACAGAGTGACCATGTCTGTTTTTGGATCTGCCCAGCTGGTACTGAGCTAAACTACTCACAACAGTCCTGTGGATAACAGTTTAGGTGAACCATCAGTGAACTAGACACAGGAATTTAAAATAAACTGTGTGGGCAATCTCTTTCAGGTCCCCTCCCACTATGGGAGCTTTTGTGTCTTCTTAATAAATCCTATGTTCTCAAATAATAATGATGATAATAATAATAATAATAATGATAATAATAATAACCTGTATGACTTGAGGGCACCAATGATGTACTGGCTTTGATGCAGGCAAGTGATAGGAAGATAAAATTTTACCCAAAAGTCGGGCTCGGTGGTTCAGCCTGTAATCCCGTGCCTTTGGGAGACTGAGGTGAGTGGATTGC
>NW_007252786.1:1692-17896 GCF_000164805.1 Carlito syrichta | reverse complement strand
GGTGGCCGGGAGTGGCCACTGCACTCCGGTCTGGGTGACAGAGTGAGACTCCAACTCAAAAAAATAAAATAAAATAAAACAAATAAAAAATAAATAAAAAAATTTTACCCAAAGTGAGCACTATCGATTTTGTATGTAATGCTGAGATGCTGCTGGAGCCAGGCTGGTTGTATTCTTGAATATATCACTGAGGTTTGAATCTGTATTTCCCCAATCCAAAATGAAAATATTAAATCAGAAAGTCACAAGACCTTCACAGGTCAGTTGTTCAGCTTAGACAAGAGCATGCAGCAAACTATAATAACTGTTTTTCGAAAGGGATGGACCTAACAGCCATCTCAGGAAGCTGATTAATCCAAAACCTCAAGGGGGAGGGCCTCTGAGTGAAGATTGCCTCCCTTTACTCCAATTGCAGTATCATCAATCACAGAAATTGGTAACTCAAAATGTTTATACCTGTGAGGCCCCACAGATGGAGAGTGCTCAACAGCTAGCTGGACAGCATCCGATACAGCCTGTAGGTTTGGGTCTCACTCAAAGGATGCTGATTTCAGATTAACCAATATAAAGAAGTATGGAGAATTCCCAAATGAGGCACAAACCCTCTCCAACATTCACAATAGAGAGTTCAGTTAGGTGCTGAATCTCCTATTTTTGCAGTTGACGATCAAAGAGGCAGCAGTTCTTTCTTCTTTGCCAGAAGGATTAAGCTTTGTGAATCCTCTTACATAGCCCTAAATAACTTGGCTTGGTGAGATCTCTGGATTTTGTCTGAGTTTATCTGCCAGTCCTGCTGGTGGAGCTGTGACAACACCATAGTCAGAGTCATTGACACTGTGGCTTCTTATGAATCAACTCACAAGGCACCATTTGTATCAGGAAATTTCTGGACATCAGAGAATGGAGGCACTTGCATTAAATCCTGACTACTCCCCTGCCAGCCTTGCTTAGGGATCAACCAAAATAACTTCAAAGGTTTTCATCCCACCCAATCTCTAAATCCTCATTGTTAACATTACTTATTTCTGCTTTGAGGATGCATTGACCCAGTAGCGACAGGCACGCTGCATTTTGGCTAGGACTGTCCCATTGCTGTGATAGCATCCCCTCCCCTTCCAACTTAAAGGAGAATTACCAACAAAGGGGTATTTGACTTGTCTTAATTTTACCTCTTGCTGTTTGGACTCTACACATTTAATAAAGGTACAGCAGAGGGGAAACTTTACTCCTTTCTTGTCTACACTTGGGCAAGAGCATTAACTAGTGGATCCTGGGGAGTGCTCTTGTATCCACTAATCAAGGGTCAGTGGGAATCCTTCTTCTATTTCAGAAAGGCATGTCTCTATAAGCATCCCATCCTTGACACTAAAAACTGTCAAGAATTTTGAGAGGCCTGAAATTTTACCCTACTTGTGAGCTAACAAGTTAGCCTACCACGGTTCTATGGATGCCAGCAGAAGATAAAGAGATGCCTGGTTCGGATGAAAAGGACTATATTGCTGTGCCATGACATGTGCCATATGTGTTTCATATTCTTGTCAGTTTAACTTACTCCAAAATCTGTTGGGAGCAATGCCAAAGGGCAATGAGATATATTGCACATATGGAGATTTTACATCACAGTTGAGGCGCTCTGAACTTTGGAAACCAAACCTCTTAAGGTAGGCTACTAGCAACACTGCAAAATTTTTGCCCTGGATGGAGACACTATCTTTATTATACCAGACTATAAGCAAAATTGTTCTCTGCTCTGGAGAAGATGTTATATCTTCCAAGAAAGTCTACCATGTATATAACCCTGTTGAAAGGATAATCTGGAACAAAATTTGGCAGTGCCTCCATATATAAGCTATGTTGAAATGTAGGACAGCCATGGAGAATTGTCTCCCAAAAGATAAAAATATAGAAATGTAAATATAGATAAATGTATTCTTTAGTTTGGTCTACTGAGAGAGACTGGAAGAAATTATACACCAGAAGCAATAAGCATGCTTAGCCCCTCCCAAATTTTGTTCTCTAAATACCATTGCCTGCTAAAACAAATCAGGGATCACTGGAGAAACTAGTAATTCAAGGATGGGTGCAAGCAAAATACAAGGTACGCCTGAACTATTTTGTGCCAAAAAATAAAATCCTCATAGAATAACGGAGACCTGTTGAAAGAACAAAAATGACAGTTTAAATATGCTCCCAAATGTCAAATCTAAGACAATTTAGCATTAAATTAAATTAACGAGATTTAATTTGTAATCGATTAAAAATCATTTAATTATATAGAAATCCATGAGTCTACACTGATATAATAAATGAGGTAAGGGAAAGGGGAAAACTGTTTCTTACAATAGAATGCCAAGTAATACATGTAGATGGAACTATAAGTAGAAAATAATTATTTGACAGTCTTCATTGTACAGCTATTTCAGTCAAGGATAATCAATGGATGCCAAAATTAAAGGGCGAAAATTTGATAAGGGAAAAAATAATAATATATATTTTAAAGTAGTTCATAAGCTTCTGCTATGGTTTGAATGTCTCCCCCAAGTGCATATGCTGGTAACTTAATAACAAATGCACAGTGTTGAGAGACTTTAAGAAGTGATGAGGCCTTCATTAATGAATTAATGATGTTTACTGTGAAAGTGGGTTGCTGATAAAAGATGACTTTGGCTTCCTTCCCCCTCCTCTCTCTCAAGAGTTCTGTCTTACCCTTCCATCTTCTAACATGGGATGACACAGCAAGAAGTTCTTTGCCAGATGCAGGCCCCTCAACCTTGAACTTCCATGCCTCCAGAAAAGAAATAAGGCTTTGTTCTTTATAAAATTACCTAGTTATATGTATTCTGTTATAGCAGCACAAAACGAACTAAGACAATTCTTTATTAATTATAAAGAGAAACATAGTTTTCAGTGATGTCATCTATTGGACAACACTATAATTATTTGAAGTCAACATAACTAATAATGGCACTGGCCAACATCTTGTGACTCCTGACATGATTGACTAAGATGATCATAACATCACTTTTGTGATACTGCTACCAAATATGAAACAATAACTAAAATAAAATTGATGGGTTTTCTACAAAGTAATTGTTCTATATTCTTAAAAATTGTCAAGGTTATGAAAGACAGTAAAAGACTGAGGAACTGGTTCAGATGAAAGTTTATTAAAGAGACAAGGCTACTAAATGTAGTATGTAATCCTTGACTAGAATTTTGGCTGAGAAAAGTAGATATAAAGGAAATCTTGGGAACAGTTGGTGAATATATTCTGTGAATTAGATAATAGTATTATGTTAATATTTAAAATTCTGATTTTCAAAAACTATACTGTAGTTATCTATCAGAATTCTTCTTATGTGTGTGTACTTGCCTGTCCCCCTCTCCTTCACTGTCTAATTTTCCTCTTTCCCTCCTTAACTTTTTTCTCCCATTTTTTCTTTTTATATTATTCTATACATAGGGTGTGTGTATGTGTGTGTGTACACACACACATACACACATACTCATATATTGGGGAACAAGAGTGAGAGAGTGAGAAAAGGATAAAGTGAAAGTGGCAAAATAAGAAACTATAGAATTCAAACTAAAACAAAATATTTTCCTCCTATCATCTCAGCAAGAATGAAAAGGTTTGGCAATTCTAGTATGCAAAATAGGCACTCTCATATATTGTGAGAAAGAGTGGTTAGCGTAAGCGCTTTTAAATAAAAGTTGGTACTATTTTTTACAAATGAATATGTACCTACCATTTTGACCCAAGGAGTTCCACTTCTAAAAATTTTATTCTTTTAAGAAATTCACACCACTTCAGAATTTTAACTTAAGATACTTCATTGGAGAACTTAAACTTAAAAAAATGCATATCAAGAGAAATTAAAATCTCATGAAACACCTATGAGTTATGCTACCACAGAGCAAAGTAAACAACCTAAACATATTATTGAATAAACAAATGAAGTTACAGATAATACAAAGGTCCTACCATGTATCCACCTTGATCCACAGGGAGCTCCAATGCTCTCCACCCCACATCCCTACTTAGAGAATGTAATAGTTATCTCATGGGTCAGGGTTTGATCCTCTTGGAACCAACTTTATAAGGCCAGTGCATGAAAAGCCAAGGTTCCCCGGCCATTTTATACTTCTTTTTGGCCATCCTCCCAAAGGTAGGTTATAGTCCCTAACCACAAAGGATTACACAGCAACAGAACAATCCTCTCCAAGAAAACCTGCAGGGTGCTAAAGTCTGGATTTTGAGAGAGAGATAGTTCAGCCCATCTTCAGCCTCATATATAAGTCATCTTTTCTTTTTTTTTTTTTGATTTGGAGTCTCACTCTGTCGCCCAGACTGGAGTGCAGTGGCCGCTCCCGGCCACCGCAGCCTCACCCTGCTGGGCTCCAGCGATCCTTCCGCCTCAGCCTTCCAAGTAGCTGGAACTACAGGCACGCGCTATCACGCCCGGCTAATTTTTTATTTTATTATAGAGATGAGGTCTTGCCAAGTTGCCCAGGCGGGTGTCGAACCCGCGGGCTCAGGCATTCCACTCACCTCAGCCTCCCAAAGTGCTGGGATTACAGGCTGAGCCACCGAGCCTGGCTTAAGCCATCTTTTCTGACACCATTTCGTGAGAAGCACTAATGGTGAGGTCCAGAGTGCTTGCTCAAATAAATAAAACTTATACCTATTTATAATCCAGTTCATGATCATTTCATATTTCCTACACTGGAAAGAACCCAGAGAGAAAGAGGTGTGCATAGTAAAACTTGGGTCCCTAATCATATACAATGTGGCACATTTGTATAAAGTGTGTTTGTGTACACATGTGTGTGTTTTGCTGGTTATTTGCTTATATCACAGCAGCAGGCCCACCCTTCTCTGCTACTCTGTAATGCTGGGACTGGGACTCTGAAAATGACATATTCCAGATTTCCTTGACAGCTGCCTTCTGACTAACTTCTGCCAGTGGGAAGACAACAGTGGGAGTTGGGAAGAGTGGAGAAGAGACATCCTTCCTGGTTTTAGTTCCTGTGAGCATTTCTCCAGCAGCAAAACACAACTCTGACTCCAACTGCCACCTTGATCCCATTACCAGGAGTGCTGCCCCATATCAGAAATACCCTCACGGGCCGGGCTCGGTGACTCAGCCTGTAATCCTAGCACTTTGGGAGGCCGAGGCAAATGGATTGCCTGAGCCCACGGGTTTGAGACCCACCCGGGGAAACTTGGTGAGACCTTGCCTCCACAATAAATCAAAAACTAGCCGGGTGTGGTAGCACACACCTGTAGTTCCGGCTACTTGGAAGGCTGACGTGGAAGCATCACCGGAGTCTAGCAAGTCGAGGCTGCGGTGGCCATGAGTGTGCCACTGCACTCCAGTCTGAGGGACAAGAGTGAGAAGCCAACTCAAAAAAAAAAAGAAAAAAGAAATACCCTCACGAGTCAACTGAGAGCCCTGGGGGCAGAGGGGTAATGTCCCATATTAAATAAATCCTCTTGGTTTGAAATAGCAGTATGGTTTCTGTTCTCATGACTAGACTTTGAAAAAATATTTATATGTACTAAGAACTTCTAGACATTTACATAACAGGTATTTAATAATGATTATCCTTGAGGAGTCAGACAGATGAAGCTGGGGAGAAAAGGGAATTGTTACTTTGATTTTATTCCTTCTGAATTCTGCTTTATATCTACTATAAACTGCATCACTTTTACTATTAACTTTGTTATGCTCTCTGTAACTTATTTTACAGTAGTTGGGCATATACACTTCGGTATAGAGTCAATCTATACCTAAAGACAGTTGCCTTAATCAGAATTACCAACTCCAGTGATAACTGACTAGGACTGAAATGAAAGGCCGTACTCCAGAAATGACTACTAGCTATATTTTAGCTATCTTAAATGTGATCAAAAGCAATCTGATCAACACCAGATATATTAATTAGCTTAGTGGATTTTAAAAACAGGTTTTCATTGTTCCACTGAGGAATAATTAGAATAAGCTTTGAACTTTTGCCAAACTCTTACTCTAAAATTGATATTTCATAAGTATGTTTATGGATGAGTCAATCTTTTCATATGATATTAATCTATTTTTTATTCATGTATTATTTTAGAAGCAGAGTCTCGTTCTATTACCCAGGTTGGACCATGGAAGTGTGATCATAGCTCACTGTTACCTCAAACTCCTAGGCTCAAGTAATCCTTCCGCTTCAGCCTCCTGAGTAGCTAGGACTACAGGCACGTACCACCACACTTGGCTAATTGAAAAATAAAAACTTGGCTGGGTATGGTGGTTCAAGCCTGTAATCCCAGCACTTTGGGAGGCCGAGGTGAGGGGATTGCCTATGCCCACAGGTTCGAGAACAGACTTCATCTCTACAATAAATCGAAAAATTAACTGGGTGTGGTAGTGTGCACCTATAGTTTCGGCTACGTGGAAGACTGAGGCGGGAGGATTGCCTGAGCCCAGCAGGTCAAACCTGGGGTGGCCATGAGCATACCACTGCACTTCATCTTCAGAAACGGAGTGAGACTCTAACTCAAAAAAAAAAAAGAAAAAGAAAAGAAACTTTTTGGAGAGATGAGGTCTTAGTATGTTTCCCAGGCTGCATTCAAACTCCTGGCCTTAAGTCATCCTCCTGCCTCGGCCTCCCAAAGTTTTAGAATTATGAGTATGACCACTGCACCTAGATTTTTTAAATTGTTAACTGTAGAAAAATATTTTATGACCTAGAAAAAAATGCCCTTGTGCTCTATTATTCCCAGACTATTAAAATTCTAATCATCTCTAACTACATACATTAAAATTTCATTGCTCTGCTGAAAAGAAATATAGAGATATACATATGAATATGGATATAGATAGACTCATTTATATTTGCAACAGGACCTTGAGCTCAATATTTAAAACTCTGAACTCATCTTTTTTATTCCCCCGAGTTCTCTAGCACACATAGAAGCACAATCTCACATTCCTTACATGCTTTATTTTGACTAAAATGTTCCCTGGCAGCAGGTATTTGACTCCAAATAATCACTTGATACTTTAAGTAACCATTCTGTCACTAAATACAATGGAGAACCAATTTCACATATGTACCCTTAGGTTGGTTGTTCTGTAACCACTTTTAGAAACAATAACTTTATCAATCAGGACTTAGTCAGGGTTGTAGAATCACTATGAGTACTTTAGGATCAAGGGGTCTGTATAAAAGAATTAGATCTCACATAACTGTGGGATGAGTGGGGAAGTGACAGTGTAGAAACAGGTGCTGGTGAATCAGGAAAGGAATCACCTACCAACCATTCTGAAAAACCACACCCATCCAGTTTCTGAGGTAGGAAGACTGCAAGAGAAGTTTTTTACCCCTGTGCCCCTATCTCTTCTGTGTGTCCACAGTCAAGTTCTGGTGGTAGGCCCGGGGCTCTTCATCATCTAGGCCCAGAATCAAAAAAAAAAAAAGGTTGTACATGGAGCAGAGCAAATCAAGGAAAATCTAAAACCCACCAGAATCTCTGCATCTCTCCATCATAACACGTAACTGGAAAAGATCTTCCAAAGCAACTACTTCTCTTTTGCCTTTCAAATCAAGTACGTGTTTTTCTTTTTTTTTTTTTTTCTTTGAGTTGGAGTCTCACTCTGTCACCCAGACTGGAGTGCAGTGGCCGCTCCCAGCCACCGCAGTCTCAACCTGCTGGGCTCTGGCGATCCTTCCGCCTCAGCCTTCCAAGTAGCTGGAACTACAGGCACGTGTTACCACGCCCGGCTAGTTTTTTTAAATTTATTGTAGAGATGAGGTTTCGCCAAGTTGCCCAGGCGGGTCTCGAACCCGTGGGCTCAGGCAATCCACCCATCTCAGCCTCCCAAGGTGTGGGATTGCAGGCTGAGCCACCGATCCCGGCTGTACGTGTTTTTCTTTTGGTCAAGTCTAAATTAAAGCCACATCGTAAAGAGGATTCTGAGGCATTTAATTTTTAGCTTAATCAAGTTGACACAACACTATCTATCACACTATGACCATCATTACTATAACTATCCTACTATTTTGCTAATTTACCTGCCCTATGAGAAATCTACTTGAAGTTCAGAAAACAGTTTTAAATATTATTAGTCAAACAAGGGCCTAATCTACGTTCTCATCTTGTGAACTCTTGATTATTTTAGCAAGCTATCAGAAATTCTAATTGCATTAGGGTCTCTGGGTTCTCTGGGGGAGGGAGATTACTGGGGGAAAAAATGGACATTTAAGCCCTAAGTTCACATTTTGCTTCTTTCGAGCCATGTACCCTTAGGAAAGTTAAAATCTTCCCTGATCTTTAGTTTCCTCAACTATAAAGCAGACAATACAATTTACTCTGAAGGTCTTTGTGAAGACTAAATCAAATAACACATTTAAAGAAATCCACCTTCCTTTCACCTTTTGTTAAGTGATAAAGTGAGCTTTAAGATCAAAGATCAGAGCCAGGAACTGGGATTAAGTTTACAAACCAAGAGATGATAAAGCCTGCACTATCACTGGGGAGTGGACATTTGGAAAGAGCTATTTAGAAAGAATAAGGTATTCTGAGAAAAGATCCTACAGTCTTCTAAGAAATAATAGTTGGCTAGGCTCGGTAATTCCAGTACTTTGGGAGGTCAAGGCAAGTGGATTGTCTGAGCCCACTGGTTTGAGACCAGCCGGGCAACTTGGTGGGACCTCTTCTCTACAATAAATAAATAAATAAATTAGCTGGGTGTGGTAGCGCATGCCTGTATTTCCAGTTACTTAGAAGGCTGAGGCAGAAGGATTGCTGGAGCCCAGCAGGTTGACGCTGGGGTGGCCGTGAGCCTGCCACTGCACTCCAGCCTGGGCGATGAAGTAAGCCTCCACTCAAAAAAAAAAAAAAAAGAAAGAATAGTTAATAGCTGGCATGGAAACTGTAGGAAGTAGATTTTATCACTCAAATGTCCTCTGGCTCAACTATACTTAGTGGGTACTATTAATTAGTGATCACTATAAATGCATTATTATATAGGGGATATAAATAGAAAAGACACAATTCCTACATCTAAAATCTAATGCAGTGGACAGATCAATAAAATGTAACTCATGATACAATGTAATATAGAATAGAGGTGCACATTTGAAACTTGAGGTGCCCAGATGTAAAGAAACTAAACTAATCCTATCTGGGGAAACAAAAAGCATCAAGGAAGTTTCCCTGGAAGAAATAACCTCTTTACTAAGTTATTAGGATAAATCAGAAATACCCAAGAAGAAAAGATGGAAAGATAGTCAAGGTATAGGAGATAAAGAGTATATAAAAAGACAAAGACAGGTGGGTGCAGTGGTTCACAATTGTAATCCCAGCACTTTGAGAGGCCAAGGCAGGAGGATCACTTGAACCCAGGAGTTCAAGAACAGCCTAGGCAACATAGTAAGGTCCTATCTTTACAAAAAAAAAATTTAAATAGGCAGACATGGTGGACCAGACCTATAGTCCCAGCTACTCAGAACATTGAGGTGGAAGGATCACGTAAGGCCAGGAGTTTGAGGCTCTGGTAAGTTTTGATCGTGTCACTGCCTCCAGCCTGGGAGCCAAACTGAGACCTTAACACAGAAAAAACAAAAACAAAACAAAGCAAAAGCCAAAAGAACAAATATGGCAAAAAAAAAAATGAAAATTTGTCTTTAATTGAAAATGGCTTGGTTTGAACTTAAATTCTATTGAAAAAGAGACTGAAGGTAAGTAAACATATAGATGAGCAAGACTAAAGACACAGTGATAATTCTGTAACAAAGGAGTAAGGGCTACTACTTAATGTTCAAGAAGTCCTCACTAAGGAGATACTATTTTAGCTGAGATGTGAACAATAGGAGTCAAGCATATGAAACTCTGGGAAGCAGATGGCTCAAGTGCTAAGAATGAAAACAAGAACAAACTTGTTTGTGATGTGGATAGAAGGCCAGGATTCTTACAAAGTTGGGGAAGAGGAGCTTGTCGGGAAACTGTAGAATTCAAGAGCTAACAAGGACCCAGATTTTACAGTCCAATATAAGCAATACAAAGACTTTTTCTTTCAAGTGAGGTCAAAGGATTTTGGCAGGGCCATGACATAATAAAATTTACATTTTTGTAAGAAGAAAATGTGAAAAATGAAGCTCAAAAGATAGGTAAAACCAGATCATGAATCATGATGTATGCCCTACTAAGAAATCTGGCTTTTATCTGAAGACTGAGAAGCACTGATGGATTTATAAGCCAAAGAGACATAGAATTAAATTTGTATTCTAGAAAGATAACCTAGAAACATGCAGAGAATTAATTTAAGGAATATGACCATAGGAAAAGGGACAACTTAAGAGGTTCCTAAAACAATGCAGACAAAATATCAAAGATATAAACTAATGGAATTAGTTTAAGAATTAGTAGAAAAAATAGTTTTCCTATCAGAGCGCAAAAACTGACTGAGTGATGGAGGAAGGGAGTGAGAAAGAGTGAGAGGGAGGGAAGAGAGAGGACAGAGAGAGAGAGCAAGTACATGAGCAAGCAGCAGTCTGAGATATCTAAAGTTTTGTACTTAGGTCACTGAATACATAGTGACATCATTCACTTAAATAGAGAATAAAGTATGAACAGTTATTTTATCTAAGTGTCTTTAAAAGAGAAGACTATATAACTTATTAAAAATTTCTTAGACAAATTTATCTCGAACATATGTCAAATTTTATTAACTTTTAAACAAGTTAGGTGACTGAAAAAAGAAAATCAGTTAGGTGACCAAAAAAAGTCAAAGCAGAGAAGGTATTTCAAATTATAGGTGGGAAATACTTACATAGGCAACTAATTTTTTTTTATAGTAAGATTGAAGATTCATTTCATAAGGTCATAAAAATAGCATGTCCATATTCGTTGTTACAAAGGAGGTCTGTGGAATGATGACAAAAGATTCCAGGCAGACCAACTCTCTCCAAAAGGAAAAAAATGGCACAATTAAGAATGGCGCAAAGGCTAGAACTCAATTTTGGCAAAGCCAACATTTTTACTACACAAAAGTGAAGTGGATCACTTCAGAATATAAGCTTTAAACAGAGGGAAGAGAACTAAAATGACTGACATGAGGAAGCTAGAGTGAGCTTCTCCTATACAGTAAACAAAGAGAGAAAATTTCCTCAGCACCTAGAGAGGAATAAGACCAGCAGCACACATGAGTCTCCAAAGAAGTGATAATAACCACTTGGGACAAAGAAGAAGAAAAAAAATTCACCGACCTGGCTGGAACTAGCCAGATTCTTGGTTGTACCACCACTTCACCACAGCCTCCAGACACAATGAAGAAGGTGGATGATAAGACTTCAGAAGTTCTGTGCTCTTGCTACAAACTTTCAGCGCTCCCTGAGCCTTGCCTCACAGGAAACTGCATTCTCCTCAGCCATGCTCTGCAGAGTTTCTGGCTGGCTTCGTTCTCAGGTGTTCACCTGAGGCGCTGAGGCCAGATGCACCTTGACATTCAGATCACAGATTGCCTGAGGCCAAGGTGGGAGCTGGTGGAATTCATTTCTATAGCAACCTCTCGGGCTCCCCTTGTGAACTATTGCACCTGCACTGCAAACAGCATTATCACAGTGGCCTGGGACTTCCTCCTAATCTCCACTTGATAACTAAGAATGCAAACTTGTAGTGGGTTTCAGCTCCTTTCCCCTGCACTTCCCCTGAAAGCTCAAAACAGACAGAGAACCTGGGAAATTCCCAGAACCCTGCCCAAGGCCTAGGCTGGCTGAGCACTGTCCCAAGCAACACTCTCCAAGGAAAAACCCTACAGCCACCAACATGGCCAGTTTTCTCTCACAAGCGCCACCTCCTGGCTGGAAGTCAACAATATAGCCTAGCACATCAGATATAATATCTCAGCTTTGGGGAAGGCCAGATCCTAAGTGTCAGCTAACAACACTTTCCAAGTCACTCCACCCACTCAGAATGCCATGAGCCAGTGGGTATTGCCACAAATAACAACTGAGAAACTCACAACACCAAGGCTATACAAACCAAGGGACCCCTACAGTGTCTACCTCAGCACTCTGCTAACCTCAAATAAGAAGAAATCATCTACCGAAATGAGAAGGAACCAAAAAAATTCTGACAATATTAAAAAAATAGTGTGTTCCTATACCCCCAAAAGATCAACCAATCCTTCAGTAGCAAAACCCTTACCAAAATGATATTGCTAAAATTACAGACATAAAATTCAAAAGGTTAATGATAAAATTGATCCATAAACAAGAGGAGAAAAGTGAAAACAAACATAAAGAAATTTTAAAAAAACCTATTAAGGTCTTGAATGAAAAATTAAAAAAAAAAATTCCTCAAAGAGACAGACATCTTAAAATAAAAACAAGGTGGAATTCTGGAAATGAAAGAAGCATCTAGGATAGTACAAAATACTTTGGAAAGTTTTAACAGTAAACCAGAAGAAGAAGAAGAAAGGATCTCAGAACTTGAAGACAAGGCGTTTGAAATTAACCCCATCTGACAACAATGAGAGAGAAAGAGAGAGAGAATCAAGAGAACAAAACAAAGCTCCCAAGAAATGAGGGATTATGTAAAATGTCAAACCTAAGAATCATAGGTAGAAGAAAAAGCAATACATCTGGAAAATGTATTTGTGGGAATAATGGAGGAAAACTTCTTTGGCCTCACCAGAGATCTAAACATTACAAGAAACCCAAAGAACCCCAGAAAATTCACTGTAAAAAGATCATAGTTAAGGCATATAATCATCCAGCTATGCAAAGTTAATGTGAAGGAAAGAATTTTAAGAGCAATGAGATAAAAGCATTAAGTAACTTATAAAGGCAAACTTATTAGATTAACAGCAGACTTCTCAGGAGGAACGCTACAAGTCAGAAGGGATTGGGGGTCCCATCTTCAATCTCCTGAAACAGAATAACTGTTAGTCAAGGATTTTGTATCCCACAAAACTAAGTTGCATAAATGAAGGAGAAATTAAAGTCCTTTGCTGACTAGTAAACGGTAAGGGACTCTCTCCCCACTAGACCAAATTTATAAGAAATACTCAAGCCAGGCTTGGTGGCTTAGCCTGTAATCCCGTGCCTTTGGGAGGCTGAGGTGAGTGGATTGCCTGAGCCTGCGGGTTCGAGACCCGCCTGGGCAACTTGGCAAGACCTCATCTCTATAATAAATCAAAAAATTAGCCGGGCGTGGTAGCACATGCCTGTAGTTCCAGCTACTTGGAAGGCTGAGGTGGAAGGATCGCCAGAGCCCAGCAGGTCGAGGCTGCGGTGGCTGGGAGCAGCCACTGAACTCCAGTCTGGGTGACAGAGTGAGACTCCAACTCAAAAAAAAAAAGAAATATTCAAAGGAGTTCTAAACACTGAAACAATAGGTCAAGATACACTGGTAGAAAAATGCGGGAAATCATGAAGTTCTCAGACATTATGGAACACCAACACAATAGAGAAAATAAATAAGTAAAGCAACCAGATAACAACCAGTATGATGACTAGAATAGTACCTTGCAAATAATTATTAACTCTGAGTGAAAATGATCTCAGTGCCCTACTAAAAATATAGAGAGAGCAGAATGGATTTAAAAAAACACAATCCAAATATCTGCTTCCTCCAAGAGACCCACTTAACTCACAAAGACTCCCATAAACTCAAGATAAAGGGATGAGGAAAAATATTCCATGCAAATAGAAAATAAAAACGAGCAGAAGTAACCATTCTCATATCAGATAAAACAGATTTTAAATTAACAACAGTAAAAAAAGACAGAGATGGCTATTATAGAATGATAAAGGGATCAACCCAATGAGAAGACAAAACAGCTTTAAATATATATGTGCCAAACACCAGAGCCACCAGTTTTATTTTTTTTTAAATTATATTATACCTAAAAAAAGGAGAGATAGACAGCAATACAATAATAGTGAGAGCCTTCAACACTCCATTCTCAGCAATAGTTCTTAAGGCTTACATTAATAAGACTGAAAGATCACATATTGACAACCTAACATCATAACCCAAGGAACTCAAAAAACACAAACAAACCAAACCCAAATCTAGCAGTAGAAAAGAAATAGAGAACATCTTTGTCTTTTTTTACTGTTGTTAAAGTCTATTTTATCTGATATGAGAATGGCTACTCTGGCTCATTTTTATTTTCCATTTGTGTAGAATATTTTCCCCCACCCATTTATCTTGAGGTAGAAAATCAACAAAGAAACACTGGAGTTAAACAGGACTCTAGAGATAATGGAATTAATAGACATCTACAGAACATTCTAACTCCAAATTATAGAATGTACATTTTTTGCATCCGCACATAGAACATTCTCCAAGATAGACCATATGAAAGGCCATAAATCAAGTCTCAATTGATTTTTAAAAAAATCAAAATCATATCAAGCACCTTCTCAAACCACTGTGGAATAAAATTAGAAATTAACTCCAAGGAGAGCTTGTGTAATCAAACAAAAACATAAAAGTTAAACAGTTTGCTCTGGAATGATCCTTGAGTCAACAATTAAATCAAGGTGAAAATTTAAAAATTCCATGAAATGAATAACAACAATGAAACAAGTTATCAAAACCTCTGGAATATAGCCAAAGTTGTGCTTAGAAAAATGTTATAGTGCTTAAGGCTTACATTAATAAGACTGAAAGATTGCATACTGACAACCTAACATCACACCTCAAGGAACTCAAAAAACACAAACAAACCAAACCCAAATCTAGCAGGAGAAAAGAAATAATGAAGATCAGAGCAGGACTAAATGAAATTGAAATTTTAAAAAAGTCAATTCAAAGGATCAATGAAACAATAAATTGGTTCTTTGAAAAGATAAACAAAATAGATAGACCATTAGATAGATTAACTAAGAAATGAAGAGAGACTCAAATTAGCTCAGTCAGAAATGGAAAAGGAGACATTACAACTGATGATGGAAATTCAAATGATCATCTGAGGCTATTATTGAAAGGACAGACTGAGAGCCAGAAGCCATTTTTCATCTTGTTCTTAAACTCTGACACAATGATGAGAAAGTAGAAGCTATGTTTGGGAGAAATGCATATTTTAGGTAAAGATTAACCTTGCCAACTTTGTCTTTTCAGAAACAGACTTCCTGGTGGGGTATTTTGTAAAAGGCCTAAGATTTGTAAACTTGGTCTAAGACTTGGGCAAAAGTTATGCTAATCACAAAACTTGTGATTACAAAAGTTATGCAAATCGCAGGACTGCTCCACTCAGAAGGGGGTGCAATGGGGATTCAATCTCGAGTAGATTGGGTGCAGTCTGCAGGGAAGTCAAGGATCCCCCGAAGCTGTCCACTGGGAATGCATAGGAGATAAGGAATGCACCCTCCATTAGCTCTAAGGAGTATTATTCAGGAAAGTACAGGAGCACTGAATCCTTACCACACACTTCTCTAGGGGCTATGATAATGTGGGTGGATATTAGGGGGTCTCTGTGTCACAGGATCTCCAAGACATTCTCAGGTAGTCAACAAAGAAGTCACATCAGTCATGCCTATGCGATTGCAGCATCTCCAAGGGAAAGGATTTCAGCCGGAACTTGAGAGGGCTATGGGGTCACACTCACCCAGAGTGTAGACCCACTATGGGGCCATACTTATCTAGAGTATAGGTCCACTTCCTGTCTGTGGGAAGTGAACTTTTCTTAAATAAATCTTTTCTTTTCTCACCTCTTTGTGTGTTGCAAGTCTTTGCATTACTCGGATCTCTAGGTGTCAGCGCACACAGCTCCAGCAGTGCTGTGCCCCTCACCTCTCCATCCATCCATCCACCGTCACCTTATCCGTAACCTAACAATTATGAACACCTCTGTGCAAACAAACTAGATCACCTAGAGGAAATGGATAAATTCTTGGAAGCATACAACCCTCTTAATCTGGAAACAGGAAGAAATAGAAACCGTGAACAAACCAATAATAAGTAGAAAGAGAGCCAGGCTCAGTGGCTTAGCCTGTAATCCTGCACCTTTGGGAGGCTGAGGTGAGTGGATTGCCCGAGTCTGCAGGTTCGAGACCAGCCTGGGCAGGCAAGACCTCATCTCTACAATAAAATAAAAAAATTAGCTGGGCATGGTAGCGCACCTGTAATTCCGGCTACTCGGAAGGCTGAGGCGGAAGGATCGCCGGAGCCCAGCAGGTCGAGGCTGCGGTGGCCGGGAGT
>NW_007252786.1:0-1435 GCF_000164805.1 Carlito syrichta | reverse complement strand
CCAAAGACCACAGAATACACATTCTACTCATCACCGCATGGAACGTATTCTAAGATTGACTATATAATTGGCCATAAATCAAGCATAAGCAAATTTAAAAGGACCGAAATTCTACCACGCACCTTCTCGGATCACAGTGGAATAAAAATAAACATTAACACCAACAAGGTCCCTCCAAAACCCACAAAGACATGGACACTAAACAGCATGATGCTAAACAACTCCTGGGTCAATGATGAAATCAAAACAGAGATCAAAAGATACCTGGAAACAAGTGAAAATGAAGAAACATCTTACCAAAATCTCTGGGACGCCTTAAAAGCTGTAGTAAGAGGGGAATTTATATCCCTACAAACACACATGAAGAAAATGGAAGGAACACAAATTAACAGCCCAACAAACCACCTAAGGAAGCTGGAAAAGCAAGACCACATAAACCCTAATTTCAGCAGAAGAATCCAGATCACCAAAATAAAAGCCCATATCCAGGACATAGAACACAAAAAGATAATACAAAAAATCAATGAAACAAAAAGCTGGTTCTTCAAAAGGATAAACAAGATTGATGGTCCCCTAGCTAGACTGACCAAGAAAAAGAAAGGAAAAACCCAAATAAGCACAATCAGAAACACAAAAGATGAAGTCACATCTGACCCTAAAGAAATACAAAAGATCATTAGAGACTACTATGTACACTTGTATGGAAACAAACTTGAAAACCTTAAGGAAATGGAGGATTTTCTGTCAACACACAACCTGCCTAGGTTGAAACAAGAAGAAACAGAGACCCTAAATAGACCAATAACAATTAAGGAAATTGACTATGTCATAAGAAAACTATCTACAAAAAAAAGCCCTGGACCAGATGACATTACAGCAGAATTCTACAAGACATTTAACGAGGAGCTGATTCCAATCCTACTGAAGGTATTTCAGGCGATTGAGAAAGATGGAACCCTCCCCAAATCATTTTACAAAGCTGACATCACACTGATACCCAAACCAGGTAAAGATCCAACAAAGGAAGAGAATTACAGGCCAATATCCTTGATGAACATAGTTCCCCTGAAAACCAGAATAAGACAAGGCCGCCCACTCTTACTTCTCTTCTTCAGCATTGTGTTGGAAGTCCTGGCTAGAGCAATTAGACAAGAGAAGACAATCGGGGTATCCAAATAGGAAAAGAGGAAGTCAAATTATCTCTCTTTGCAGATGACATGATCGTGTACCTTGAAAACCCAAGAGAATCTGTCAAAAACCTCCTTACACTGATAAAGGCCTTCGGCAAAGTCTCAGGATATAAAATAAATGTGCAAAAGACAATCGAATTTCTTTACACCAATAATAAACAAACAGAAACCCTAATAAAAACCACAATTCCATTCACAATAGCCACAAAAAAATGAAATACCTTGGCATCTCCTAACCAGAGACG